>NW_011967099.1:22419-48506 GCF_000949405.1 Vollenhovia emeryi
ATTGGTAAACTTACGCGTTATTATCGTCAAAGAATGCTTTGTTCCACAATAAACACGCACGTATAACCTGATTGTAACCTAACGTAGCTTCTTAACACTGATGGATCAATTCACAATGTATGGGTCGAACATGGGTTGCATTTGGGTTATTTGTCTAGTAACCTAAAACAATACTCGTGACGTCATTAATCGCTCCCGGAGCGATTAATCCTGGTCCAGTCGAAAACGCTATATGTGGCGATCGAACGAAAAACCAACAATGTTTTGTTTGGTTTTGAACCCAGGTCTTCGGATTACCAGACCAGCGCACAATCCTCTGCGCCACGATCGCCACAATGTAGTGTATCATAAAAATTCTCTTGCATTTCCATATTTAACATATGCATTTCTTTTTTTAACAATTTCTGCAGGAGTTAGACTATTTTAAGGATAATAAATCTAAACATGAGTTGTCAGCAAAGGCTAGACAAGCTATATCTTTCATTCACGATCAGTTCTCATCGAAGCATCCACGTGTCATAGGACAAACACGAGAACAGGCAACGAAAAATAAGGAAGATTTTTCTCTCAATTGTCCAGATGATGAGATCCTTCAGTGCTGCCTACAGATTCAGCAATTAAAAAAATCAGTGGTAAGTTAACCTTCTGTTACGCCCTACAGTATTACATATTAACGAATAAAAGTGTTATTTCTATTTTATATTTATAGGTTTTGTTATCTTATGACAAAAATCTCTGCACTAAAACAATGATATATAATATACTGGCATTGGGGCGTCATGATCCGCTTGAAAAAATAGAAAATTTTGAATCGGAGAATAAAATAATCAATCCTTTGAATGGTGATTCCGTTGAAAATTCTGTCTTTCACGAAGAATTGCGTTTAACGGATGATGTTTTTGAGGACATAAAATTGATTATGAAAAACTTTCTGTCAGCGGTACGCATCCTGCATTAGATTATAAAATATCAAATTTCACGAGCTTACGTATCAAACGAATATTTTTATTTCAGATAATCGTGAAGCAAATGTCACAGATTTTTGGAGAAGCAGAGTGGAAAATATATGTCATAATAAAACCACCTTGGACTACGGTAACGGCATTAAAATGTGCTATAAAGCATTGGATTGCTGCTATTAATGAATCGTTCGAAAGACGCGCTGAATATCTCCTAAAAGAATTGCTTGAAGCTTTTGTACATATACCAGGTATACTTACACTTGCGTAACCTATTAAAGCTCCTTGTAAAACTATATTCTGCAACCTGAACCTTGATGTTTCTTTCAGTTGGTGGCAGAAAATTGCAAGATGTTGAATATATTATAGAGAAGAGTAGCACCTTGGTACAAATCGCTGATGTGAATAAATACCGTGATCTCACGGCCAAAACGTTTAATGCTATTACAGTAATATATCTTATTATTTAAATGTTTAAACACTTTGTTATTGTGGAAAGGAGGTAAAAAATTTATACTTTCAGGAACTCAAGGAGAAGTGTAAGAGATATATCACTGACATAAATCTGAAAAAATTACACAATAAAATAGGCATCGCAAATAATGCCGAAGAACAAGAAACGAGAGCGGGAAAGGTGTTCCAATGCTTCCAGTATATCTATAATTATGCACGTGACATATGGTGAGTTATACACACTTATACACACACATATACATATAATTTTATACGCACCTATAGATACATGCAAACAAATTATGGTTATTAATGAGGATGTATATAATGCAAATGTGATATGTATTAATAAGTGGAATATTGCTATTTCTATCTTTGTAATTAGATATTATTTCATTTGTATTTCGTAACAGTGGTTTGGCATGTAACAATGCGGGAATGGCATATTCCTTTGCCTTCGAAACTCCTGCCAACCCAGCATTGTCACAAGTGTTTATACAGCGCTTGCAATCAGAAATTACCAAAAAAGTAATTGATCTGACACAGAATCTGAATGAGTAAGTTATCTCTAAGCCCAAGGGTAGTAACCTAGTATTTCTTGTGTAAGCAATTACCTGAGATTTTTTACATCCCTGTTAAATTACACAGTGATATATATTATATATTATATATTATTGATTGTTGTATGGTTTATTAGTATTATTATGAGAGAGAATTCTTGATCCATAGAGAACACTTGTAATTGAGCTTTATTTCCTCACTGCTAGGATGCAAAAATCATTTTGGGTGATGGTGTCAATCTATTAATAATGATAATATATGTGTAGTCTATTAGTCAAGTTATTTTATATTATATTACATGTATATTTATGCAATATTTTTTGTAATCAGGTTACTGGCACAGGCTGAAGATGTCATGAAATATCAAACGTTGCTTAGTTTACAGCAAAATTTAAATACATTTTTGCCTGACACGCCGACAATAACTTTCGACGTTACACCTTTGGATATATATTATTGTGTCAAATTAAAAGAAGAAGCACTGAAAACTGGACTAAGGCAGCTACAAGAATTAACTTCGCATTTCTGTGCACTAGCTGCTCATATATAGTTGTGTATTGTGTAATTTATATCTTTGGTGTATATAGAGGACATATAAAGATTAACAAAAATGAATATACATTTAGTTTATTTAATATATTAACAAAATATTACAAAAATAATCTTAATATTATTATAAATGAAAATTACTGTGACGTGATTTATGGGTAAAAGTATTTTGGAATTATTTTTCGCTGATTATATTGCGCACGCGAGAAGTGTGTCGTTTGAGATAAAAAATTAAAGTTTATCCATGTATTTTTATCCCCGAATTAATATAACTTTATTGATACAAGTAAGTCCCCTGAAAATTTTGCATACGTAACATTCTTCATTAGCGGTATTTTTTTGTAGCTGTGTAAACTAAGAAAGATTTATTTTATTCTTCTAATACGTAGATGTTTCTTGTCTATGAATTAATGCTCATTTTGGGTACAGTTATTTGTCTAGTAACATAAAACAAAGCTCGTGACGTCATTAATCGCTCCCGGAGTCCAGTCGAAAACGCTATAAAATATAACCGCACGTCGCACGAAGTTCGATAACAGCGTGGGAGTTTGCTGTTTATTGCAAAAGTGGGTGGAGGCGCAGCACCATTTTGCAGTAACACCTCGACAAAGGAATACGCATCAAAATAGTCAAAACCAGTCACGATAACCTGTCGTTTGTAAAGCTATAGAAGTTGATTAAAATTGTCAATTCAAAATTCAGTGGGGAAAATCATAAACAGGGCGAACCAATCAGATGCTAGGTACCGCATGTCCAGACTCTGATTAGAGGATCTCTAACCTGTATGTAAAACCGTAGGCTCGATTATGAATCTTTTTCTCGAGCGTAAACTTGTGAAGAGTGAAAAATTTCACTTTTTACGAGTTCACGCTTGAGTCTTGGCTCTCATGATCGAGTCTCTGCTCCGGTGGGTGCATTGTCAATTTTTTCAACGTTAACGCGATGTGACGCAGGCTTAAAACTGTCGTGCGGAGAGTTTCAAAACCGCCGCTCTCGATTACGAAAGTAATTATCTTCGGGTAAGACAGCATTTGTGTTACCTACGGCAACATTTGTCTCGCGAGTTCACAATCGTCCAGGGTAATCGTAGAAGCGTAATGGCTGGTAATAGCTCTTTAACATTCTGGACGCTAACCCGGTTACGTCACGTTTGCGCGGCACCAGACCGCATTTTTCGTGTGTCACGTTCATTGCGCGTTGGTTTCGCGAGTAATCAACTGTATTTGCGAATCTGCCGACGTTATTCCGCATCAATTGCACCGTTGTTCGTAAAAGGAAATCGTGTTCTCAATTATTTGTCAGATTGCAAGACATTTTTTATACATGGGTTTTCATTTTCGTGCACCTTATTTTGTAACCATCTTATTGCTTTATGTAATTGATGTGCCCCTCCCCCCTTCTATATGCTTGCACCACATAGTTACTTGAAATAACATGGATTCTCAATTGGTTGTCTAGGTATCAGGTTGATAGAGTTCAAGGTATATCTGCAAGGATTTACTGTGAATACTGAGAGCAAAAATAAGAAATTGGAGAATGATGAGGATGACGGCAATTCCAGCTAAGCACACTCTTCACAGCGGTATTTTCCATCCTGTTATACGGGAATGGCAGTCGCCAAACGTCGAGATTACCGTTAACAATCTTATGTATCCTATATTTGTCTCGTAAGTTTGGCATTTGGTCACGACGACGTATATAAGTGTGTTTCAATCAATTATTCCTAGACCCCGAATGGTTGTATTATGTAAATACATAGAGTTATTAGTATACGATTTATGCCTGTTGCGCTGTTGTACAAATGAAACTTTTACGCATGGTTGTAGGGACGACGAAAATGCTGAGGAACCAATTAACAGCATGCCTGGTGTGTATCGCTATGGGATTAATCAGTTGGATAAGATGTTGCAACCTCTGGTTGCAAAAGGTTTGCAGTCCGTTTTGTTATTCGGTGTATCTCAGCGTCTTGAAAAGGTAACGTTCATGAAGCACGGTAATATAATCTTTCTAAAGCTGTACAAAATATGTTGCAAAACTTGTTGTGCGCTTCATTATTTTACTATAATTTTGGATATTTAATTAGGTGAGATTTCGATGATGCAATAGAATAATTCTATTACAATTATTCTATAAGTTATGAATTCTGTGCGTATGTTTTAAATATTAAATATTAGTCCGTATATTTATTTTAGGACGAAATCGGAAGCAACGCCGATAGTATACGGAATCCTATTATTCAAGCTGTACCACTGTTGCGCGAGAAGTTCCCTAATTTATTAATAGCATGCGATGTTTGCCTGTGCCCATACACGAGTCATGGGCACTGTGGTATTCTCAACAACGACGGCAGCATAAATAACACGAGTAGCATCCAACGGCTCGCCGAGGTTGCAGTATCGTATGCAAAAGCTGGTACGAGATTACGTTTCTGAAAATTGTTTCCACGGTACAGTTGTGTAATCTCTGCTTAATGAAATGTGGTGCGTCGCAGGCGCGCAAATTGTTGCGCCATCGGACATGATGGACGGCAGGATAAGCGCGATAAAGCATGGTTTAGCCGCCGCTGGATTTGCGAATAAAGTCGCAGTCTTGTCGTACGCTGTAAAGTTCGCATCCGGACTTTACGGGCCTTTCCGGGACGCGTCGCAATCCGCGCCGAAGTTCGGCGATCGCAAATGCTACCAGTTACCTCCTGGTAGTAACGGATTGGCAGCTAGAGCTGCTGTAAGTTTCATTCCATTTATTAGTAATTTTTTCCTTATTGTAGCTCGAGTATTATTTCTGTAATCCTTGAAGGATATTTAATGGGAGTTTATAGACGTATAATGTCTATGCCTGCAAAATCATATTCAAATTACATTGATGGGTCCTATTTCATCTGTCTTGCGAGCTGCATTATGAAAATAGAGTTTACGTGCTTTAATTTATATGTGTGATATATGGAATATTTACTTTTCCAAAGGCAAGAGACGTGGATGAGGGAGCAGACATGCTAATGGTGAAGCCGGGCCTGCCTTATTTGGATGTTGTCCGGCACACGAAGGACGCGCATCCAGAGTATCCTATATTTGTGTATCAGGTGTCGGGGGAATACGCTATGTTGTATCACGGTGCACAAAACGGCGCGATCAACTTAGAGAATGTGCTCAACGAAATATTGCTCTCTATGAGAAGAGCGGGTGCTAATTGTATCATAACGTACTTCACGCCATTAATATTGGATATGCTGCAACCGAAGAGCAAGTTATAATTAGAAATTGGCACAAAAGAAAAAGACAAATTGTAAACCGTTTGATTTACACATCTAGATAGAAATTGTATAAAATTAATTTTACATTAGGGCATGCTCTGTCCTTCATCTGTTTCTCGCAATCAGTCTGCTATCTAAATTTCCAGAAGGTTCAGCTGTAGCTTTTCGAAATCCTTTCAGTCTGAATGTTTAGAATCAGTTTAATCTCACTTTTTCTGTCTGTCTTTCGGAGCTAGTCTCAGTCTTTTAGTGTTGATTTTTCAATTCAGATTATGTTGTGGTTACTCAAATAGTATTTATTTGAGTACAACCAAATCTTGCATGACATGAAATAATCGCGAAATAGAGACTAATTTCTAAAGACACACTAAAAGCTACCGATAACTGTTAAGCATCTGCTTCAATTTTTGATTCCTTTATTGAGACATTGCTTCGAAATACTTTTGGTTCTTCCTACATTTATATCCTATTATTAGTACTTGAACGTTAAATCAAGTACGTTTCAAGTAACTTTATGTACTATGTCTTGATTCCAGTTAGCATTTAAATATCCTATTCGAGTCACTTTCGATTTCGTTTGCTGTGAATACGTAAACATTAATCCGTTTCAAGTTATTCTTGATTCCTTTCGATTTTAATCCATTACTTGGACAAGTCACTTTTCGAGCTTGAAGAAAAAAACAAGTACAAAAGGGTGGCAATTTTATACGATCAATGAATGACAAAGTTCTAAGCTAATTATTTATTAATTATTATAATAAAAAGATGCGGGATAAAGTTTAGAAAATTATGCGTAAACGTGCTTCACTGGATTAAGCATAAGTTTGACAAATTCTGTTAGTTATTTCTTTTAATTTGCATTGAATGATGTTGCATTTCGTCATTCGCACGTCATCCAGACTTGTTTCTGTGTCAGAATACCAACGAAATAATGACGTGGCGCGATGCGTAACAGGCGTTCCATTTAATTCACCACCTAAGAACGGGCAGGTACCGTTAGAGTAAACGGTGCCACGGTGTGTGCAAACCCTGATCTCGGAACGAAGTAACGTGTGCCGTCGTCCGTTTTCTACATTCGTGTAACGTTATACAAAATTTCCGTAATTTTGTGTAACAAATTTCTTATTGTTTCAAGACATTGTAACCGAAGATGTACTTATACATGTATACATACATTAATAGATAAAAGATCCAATACTAAGACAATATTAAGATAAACTTTTAGGGTCACTTACACATATTTTTATCAAAATATCTTTACGTTTATACTTTTCTCTTTTTATTACCAAGAGGAAAAGTAATAAAAATTGTTATTTTTATTCAGTGATTTTTATTGACAATTCAGTATCACATTATGATCTTTGCGTATGTATGCTTGTATACATCAAATAAGTACATGGTTGTATATATGATTGTATAAATCAAAAACTACTTTTGTAGTTTTTTATTTAAAAAACTATACTTGATCATATAAAATATTGAATATACAATCCTTTAAAATATTTTAAAGGATTGTATATTCAATATTTTATATGATCATCTTTTAATAGGTGTAATATATACATTTAATGTCATTTTAAAATGTGTCAATCTATACACTGAAGCATTTATAATCTTCGTGTAAAATTTGAAAACACTGACAAATACTGATGAAAATATTGCAATGTTTTCGATTACAGTGTGTGCAGTCTTATACGTATTTTAGAAAGCATATTTTTTCCAAAAAATAAATAAAATCTCTTCCAATATAGTAAAATCATTTATTAAATATTTCTCCTATATCGCATCTTAACATAATTCCGTAACAGTATGTTAAATATAAAAGCTCGACGTGAAGATTTTCGAATGGCCGCGATTTTTATATCTTTTTGCGTTTCCCGAGATAATCGGGATACTGATTTATTGTGCATTATTAAGATAAACGTTAACGAAACCGATACTAGGTAAAAGCCAATGCATGCACAATTCTGTTACGGTCGGGGCCCGCGGTTTTTTACGTCCCTGCAAAAGTGATGCAACTGTTCTTATTAGAGCGAGTCGGATCCGGATGCCTCCCTTTACATGACTAAAAATGGAGTTAATATATTAATTTTATTTGTTTAATACATAGTTTTCTGCTCATTCCAGTCATTGTAGTTTTTATTTATTGTGAGAGGTACATTAAATAAACGTTTCAAAAACGGTCTTTCTTTCGTTAAAGGAAACGTTCGGATAAGATTTTTATCGCATCGTCATTTTTGTCTTACATATTTGTCAGGGAGGACTGTTGCACTCTTTTTTTTCATCAGATTAACCGACTAATAAAAAATTTTCAACCAATAAACAATAAAATTCGTAAGGCTCTGACGTGAAATCACTATTTAAAGGAATAAAGGATATAAGAGCCAAGACAAGATGTTAGTGTCTGCATGATTTTTATTTTTAAATTTATTCCGAAAAATTTACTTCAGCCAGGGTTTGTTTAAAATAAATTTAAAACTTTTAAACATTTAGACACCAACACCCCGTCTCGGTTCTTACATCCTTGCTTCCTTTGAATTGTAAAACTAATAATTAATACGCGTTTGATACAAAATAAACGCGTAAACTGTGTAAACCTTCCACTTGTCACTCGTCTCTCAACAATTATCATTTCATTATCAGATTACTAAGACTCGGGAATTTCTCTGCTCAAAATATTAGAATATGATCAGATCACACTAGAAATAAGAGTTTTATCAATTCACATTGGAATTGCGTGCAATCTAACGTAGCCTGATCAGATTTTATTTATTTTAAACAGGGTTGTCAATTTTTCAACTCGCGGAAAAAATATCGACCATTTTTTTCCGGACACGATACGACGACGATCGACTGCTGACGCGAAACCCGTGAAACTAATCGCGATGTGAAAAAAAAAACCAAAGCGCGCCTCATCGCGGGACGGGCGCGACGGGCGCAGGGGCCGTCCCTGGCGCGTCGCGCGGCGCTCGCGGGTACGGCGCGTTCCACGTGTTCCAGCTGCCGTATCTAATCGGCCGGCCGCGAATCGCGGCGGCGCGCGCGGGCTCTGGAAGTAGACGAGCGTGACGTGGGCCAACGAGGCGCGGCCAACTGTATGCGCGCCCGCGAATCAACGCCGCGGCCTTCCGCGGTGGCCGCGCGGCTCCCGCCAATCGGCGCCGGCCACGACGTAACACTCCCGTTAATATCCCGGCCCTCGAGTCCGGTGCCGATGTCAGTCGTCGCTACACCGTTCGCCGAGAGAAACGTCGTGACTAGACTTGCCGAGGAGCGCGAGGGAACGTTGAGCGGAGCCGAGCCGAGCCGACACGCGTCCAGCTGGTGAGTCGAGTCCCCGATCCGGGCGTTTTCCGACGTCGCCGTCGGGACGTTCCGCTCCGTCGGAGCCCGCCGCCGCCGCCGCCGCCGACGCCGCCGCCGCCGACGCCAGCCGACGTCGACCGCAATTCGATCGTCCTCGAAGAGAGAACTCCCGTTCCCCGCGGGCGATCTCTCCGGGCGTTCCACGTCGCCCCCCGCTGTCAATCGGGAATTGTCACTCGCGCAAACGGCGGCCCCCTTCGTCGCTCTCGCGTTTTATCCGCGCGCCGTTCGGCAACGGCCGCGTTACGGTATTTCTCCCCTTTTTCCCCCCTGGGTTTTTTTTTCTTGGTGTATTTGGAGAGGCCGAGAGAGAATCTCGGTGCCACGTCCGACGCGAGCGTGCGAGCGAGCTCGCCACGAGCGCGGAAACTCCCCGCGTGTCTCCCGTCCTTGCCACGATGTCAAAGACGTTCGTTAAGTTGCGAACGGCCGCGCGGCAATTGATCGATATCGCGTCCCTGCGGCGCGTCGAATTTTCCGGAATCGTCTCTTCGAGAGGATGACGTGTGACTTTGCTCGCCGAAACACGTTCGGCGCGCGAGTACCCGCGATAGCTCGTGGAAGCTGATTTTCCTTTTAACTCGTCGAACGCGAGAGGTTTTACTAAAATCAGGAAACTTTTTCTCTCCCTTTGGTGTACACGGACGGAAATGTAGATCCGATATCCCGAGGCTGCGTTCGGAAACATCCACCCCGAGTGCCCTGGTGTATCGTTTTATCTTTCTCGCTCAGCAAATGGTAAACAAGGATAAAATGGACACACTGGGGCACTCGAGTGACCAGTTTTCCAGCGCAACTTAAATACACGATCGCGATGATAAAAAATACGGAGATACTTTCCGTGAGTTTGCTCCAAGACTCAGCTCCGTAACTTGATAATTTAAAAATTGGAAGATTCCTACAAGTCGCCAGAGGTAATTAAAAACGTGAGAACTTTTTTCCCCGTGTCTGGCAAGTTTAATACAGTTGAAATTCACAACGTTCCGACCACAGTTTTTGGTCCTTTTCAAGCGACAATCATATGTGTTACATCGAAAGACAAAGGTGTTGATTTCTCGAGACTCCGAACGTGACATATGTTCATCAGTCAACACCTTTGTCTTTCGATGTAACACATGATTGTCACTTGAAAAGGACCAAAAACTGTGGTCGAAACGTTGTGAATTTCAACTATATTAAACTTGCCAGACATGGTCAGAAAAGTTCTCATGTTTTTAATAATTTAATCCCTCGTCAAAGTTAAGGGACGATAGTTTAAAAAAATTCTCCAAATGCAAGAAGTGTTACACTGATAATACATGTATAATATAAATTTTGTGTTTTTTCTGTGTAATAAAGAAAATTCGAGATCTTACGGTGTATTAATTCTGCGATTGTTGGTGATGCAGGAACAGTTGATACCAAGAGCACGCAATATGAAGGGAGGACTCGAGGTTTTACTGATAGTGGGACTGCTGTCAGTCGCCACGTATGCGAAAGAGGACAAGGAGAAGGAAGACATTGGCACGGTGATAGGAATTGATCTGGGCACAACTTACTCTTGGTGAGCACACCGGAGACACGTTGAAAGTAAAGGAATCAGCAATTTGCTCGTCAGCAAGTCAATAATACGTCGTGTTTACTTTCAGTGTCGGAGTTTACAAGAACGGTCGCGTGGAGATCATCGCCAACGATCAGGGTAACCGAATCACGCCCTCCTACGTGGCGTTCACCAGTGACGGCGAGCGCCTGATCGGCGACGCCGCCAAGAATCAGCTGACGACGAACCCGGAGAACACCGTGTTCGACGCCAAGCGGCTGATCGGCCGCGAGTGGTCGGACCCCACTGTGCAGCACGACGTCAAGTTCTTCCCGTTCCCGGTCATCGAGAAGAACAACAAGCCGCACATCAAGGTCGATACCAGCCAGGGTGAGAAGGTGTTCGCGCCCGAGGAGATCTCGGCCATGGTGCTGGGCAAGATGAAGGAGACCGCCGAGGCTTACCTTGGCAAGAAGGTCACTCATGCGGTAGTTACCGTGCCGGCTTACTTCAACGACGCGCAGAGACAGGTGAGGCCTGCGACAAGTTTCGATTCGGTTGTTGCCTTGAAAGAAACAAGATTGCAGGCTCCAAGTGCCGCGAGTACTAAGAGTCTCAAAGAGAATTTTGTAACGCGGAAATATGCGTAGCGATAAATTAATTCTGACTTCTTCGTACCAGGCCACCAAGGACGCTGGAACGATTTCCGGCCTAGTCGTAATGCGGATTATCAACGAGCCGACTGCCGCTGCGATCGCGTACGGTCTGGACAAGAAAGACGGCGAGAAGAACGTGCTGGTGTTCGACCTGGGCGGTGGCACCTTCGACGTCAGTTTGCTCACCATCGACAACGGCGTGTTCGAAGTCGTTGCCACTAACGGCGACACGCACTTGGGAGGTGAGGATTTCGATCAGCGTGTGATGGACCACTTCATCAAGCTCTATAAGAAAAAGAAGGGCAAGGACATCCGCAAGGACAACCGAGCTGTGCAGAAACTGCGTCGCGAGGTCGAAAAGGCTAAGCGAGCGCTCAGCGCCAGTCACCAGGTGTGTACACGTTTTGTTTTTACATTTACATCTTTTATCCGCCCCCGTCTTTGAAATAGATTTGCTCTCTTGCCGTCTTTATGTCGATTAATTGTTATGTATATTTGCATGTAATTTTCTTTGTGTACCATGCAGGTCAGGATCGAGATCGAATCATTCTTCGAGGGCGAGGACTTCTCCGAGACCTTGACTCGTGCCAAATTTGAGGAGCTGAACATGGACCTCTTCCGTAGCACTTTGAAGCCCGTGCAAAAGGTCTTGGAAGATTCCGACATGAGCAAGAAGGACGTAGACGAGATTGTTTTGGTCGGTGGCTCGACCAGGATCCCGAAGGTTCAGCAGCTGGTTAAGGAATTCTTCGGCGGCAAGGAGCCATCGCGGGGCATCAATCCTGACGAAGCCGTCGCTTATGGCGCCGCCGTACAAGCCGGCGTGCTTTCTGGAGAGCAAGATACCGACGCTATCGTACTTCTCGACGTTAACCCTCTTACTATGGGTATTGAAACTGTCGGAGGTGTGATGACTAAACTGATTCCAAGGTAAATACGAGAGATTATCAAGTCTGTAAACATTGAGATTATCGATTGGCTGTGTACGGGCAATAAAACGATATTCTTTATTTGCGTAGAAACACGGTAATCCCCACCAAGAAATCGCAGATCTTCTCCACGGCGTCCGACAGCCAGCACACCGTCACGATTCAGGTATACGAGGGTGAGCGTCCCATGACCAAGGACAACCATCTGCTTGGCAAGTTCGACCTAACTGGCATCCCGCCGGCGCCACGAGGCATACCGCAGATCGAGGTCACCTTCGAGATCGACGCCAACGGTATTCTGCAAGTGTCGGCCGAGGACAAGGGCACCGGCAATCGCGAGAAGATCGTTATCACGAACGACCAGAATCGCTTGACGCCCGACGACATCGAGCGGATGATCAAGGACGCGGAGAAGTTCGCCGACGACGATAAGAAGCTGAAGGAGCGCGTGGAGGCGCGCAACGATCTCGAGTCGTACGCGTACTCGCTCAAGAACCAATTGGCCGACAAGGAGAAGCTCGGCTCGAAGGTGTCCGACGCGGACAAGGCCACGATGGAGGAGGCTATCGACGAGAAGATCAAGTGGCTGGAGGACAATCAGGATACCGAGCCGGAGGAGTACAAGAAGCAAAAGAAAGAACTCACCGACATTGTTCAGCCGATCATCGCCAAGCTGTATCAGGGCGCGGGCGGCGGTGTCCCACCTACCGGCGGCGAGGACGAGGATATCAGGGACGAGCTCTAACTGCAAGCTGGCGACCCGCTCATCTCGATTCGCGGTTTAGACTGATTACTCGCCTTCCGAGCAAATACTTCGCAGAAGTGTTGATATACACGAGAAGCTGAGCGCGGTATCGTGTACACACGCGGGATCATGTTCTCGCCGTACGTTTAGCTGAAAAGTGGCTGTCTGGTTCTAAGTTTTACTTAGATAATATGTAGCATACACTATCTATAACTTTAAGGCTTAGGTTAAGGAAAAGGCGTTTCAAGCTAAATGTGCAGTGGGAATAGAAGTCTTCGTCATAAGTTTTGCGTACGTTTTAAGAAAAATACAAGGGGATGTTGGTAATACCGAAAAATCGTCGGGCTCTCAAAGACTGAGAGATTGTGGATTCTCTCGAGAATTTTGACTCGACTTTCCGGTGTCATCAGCATTTTCGACACTGCGCTCATTTCTCTCTCCCGCGACACAAACATACCGGACTCCACCGCGTTGTTAATTTATTTCCAATTGTTTTGTATGTTTCCCTACTAAGTGTAATAATCGAATGGTCGATTTTCGCAGAGTAAAGCGCGTTGAAGATATATGCGTGAGTGTGTATGTACGAATGATCGAGAGAGTGAAATGCATCGAGACGCGCAGGCTTGTAACTCGTATACTGCCAGCGAGTTGCATCGTACTGCGTACAATGTAACCGTGTCTACGTGTGTGTGCGAGTGCATGTGTATCGATAATACAAGAATAAAGATTTTTTCAGTAAACTGTAACTTCTGTTGGGATACATCTTGTAAGATATTCGATCTTCCGCATCCCGAGATCTACCTACAGATCCTGCGACAATGCGTAAATAAAATAACACGAATGTTCCAAGAAGAAACATCTTATTTCAACATACGTCCTAATCACGTTGAGACATCTCTTTAGAATCTGCTATCGCTCGGCCTCGTTAATGTTTACACCTTCTCCCAGATACACCGAGTTTTCTAGATAAACTCTACAGTGTTCAGATTATTTGGTAGTGCCGTGGCTTTTTATTTCAAAGAATTGAAATAGGAAAAGACCAGTCAAATTGCTTCCAACCGCCGTATTTTACTTCTTCGTGGATTGCATACTATACATAGTAAATGAAGATATTAAAGTATTGTGTGATAGAAATAAAATCCAAAGAAACTAGGCATGGAAACGCCCCCGCTGGTCCATTCAACAAATTAACGGAATATTTCAAAGTCAAGTTTCCTTGCCGAGAGAGAAATTTAACTTCGCTGGGTACACGAAAATAACTTTCCTTTTTAGAAAAAGTAGACAACTTGTTTTTTCGCTGGTGGAGCCATGACACCCTCGGTGCCCCCGTGTGCGCGTCTATAGAGTGACTGTTAAGGCCCTTGTACAATGCTAGGTGATAGCGATAGGAACAGAATTCATAAAAATACAGCAAATAAGGCAATAGCGATAAAATTTCCGACGAGTTAAGGCTGGTTTATTCAAGGCCGTAACCGTTCGATTATACCGGAATCGGTAAAAATTGCCCAATCACCATTAAAAGTGAAGAGAATAGTTGACTGTAATTGTTTAATTTTTACCGATTCCGGCGCAAGTTAACGCCTTACGGCCTTGCATAAACCAGTCCTTAGAATTCTGTATCTGTTGCCTTGCACGGGCAATAGATACAGAATTTCAACTCGTCGGAAATTTGCTGTCGCTATCTAGCGCTCTGCAAGGGCCTTAGGAGTGTGGAACCAAGCTTCTGTTAAATAAGAAAATGCCACTTAAAATTAATCGAGGCTCGTAATCCTAATTCTACCTTCTGACCCGTCGGCGTGATAGCGACAATAATAATAATTACAGTGGGAGGTCGTTTTGAGAAAATTTATTTAAGGATCCAGTTCATATCGTAACAAAAACAGCACGGAATTTGTAGACATAATCAATTCCCTATAATATCTTAATTCGCCTATTGTGTACCGAAATACAACCGTTAACAGACACGATGACAATAACATAATTCGCTCCTTCGTGAAACCCCGACGTTAATTTGTTCAGAGCAATTTAATCGCTGGGCTCGCGCAATGTTTCACAAATTTACTTAGGTATAAAAATAATATCGAAATCGCGCGACGGACGTTTACCGCGCGTGATAGGATGGGAAATTTTCGTAGACTGCGCCGGAAAAGTTTTGCAATCTCGAATCACGATGAAATCAAGCTTGGAAAGGACTGCAGCTCGGTTACTTTTATCTCTTCGCTGAATATTGCGACACAACACTTTCAAGAACCTGATACCGAAGACTAGTCGCGTTTCACGTTGCGAGAATAAAAACGAATATTCTTAATTTGTAATAAACTTAATTATAATCCAAGATAATCATATAACATCTGCGTTTAGCCATCACGTTATACGTACACCTTCTATTTCTGTTCTGAAAATCCATCAGATGCGGTAGAAGATTTCGAGAAAATTGTAAATTGACTCCTACAAAATCCAAAGTTGAAGCCTCTCAATTCCTCGACATTAGGAATTAAGAATGGCGAGTGACAATTTTTTTTTCACAGTTTCGACTCGTTGCCCGTTCAGAAACTTTTCCCACGCAGCCCTTGTACGCGACAGTTCTTTTCACTTCGGTTTCCGCAGATTCCGATGTACCATAAATTACCGAGTATATCGCTTCGCGAATGTAGTCTACGTAGTAATAATACTATTCTTTAAACGAAAGAACGCGCTGAGAAATAAACTCGCAGCGATGTACAAATTTCGGGCGCTGCGATTAGCACGCGAGGGGATCTGAGGAGGGAGCAGCTCTGAGACTCCCGAAAGACTTTATATCTCCTGTCACACCGATCCCTTTCGCAACGCGAGAGGGAACGCGTGCTGGCCGCAACGGTATATCAATTTTTGACTAACGCTTGCGATAAAGGCATGAGATTTTGAGGCGAGATCACAGTGTGTACACCGGGAGCTGAACGGGGGGAGGAAAGGGAGGGGGGGGGGATCTTTCGAAGATCTCAAGTCTCTCCTCAAATACCCACGTGCGAAACGTAAAGTACTATCGAACAGGTAGCGGTGTGTGAACGGTATTGTTTGCCTGTGAATCGCTTTTACAGGATTTCCGTATGTAAAAAGATAAGGCCAAAAGATAGGCATTCAGTGCGTGAATCACGAACCAGAAGGACAATTTCTCTTTTTTTTTCTTTTTTTTTCGTCGTAACTCGCAGAGTTAGTACAATTCGCTTTTGCTATTTTACACTGAGAATAAGTAACGAGGTATTTCATTGCGGTTTGTACATGTAGAATTGAATATCGTTCCGTTCTTCGATCTCCAGCTCTTTTCTCTTCATCTTTTTTTTTTGGTATTTTTAGCATTTGCGTCGAAAACTTCGAACAACGGGTATTGAGCATTTCTTTTTTTGTCTAGTTTCTTATTAGATCGTTGAAGCGACAATGTACTAATTATGGAATTATAAGTTTTGTTCTCGTGTATTTAATCCTAAGGAACATGGCGCTATTTCGTACTTATGTATACGTAGTCAAGCGTAAGTCTGCATACGACTGAGAAGAAACGCGAGAAAGAACGTTAAAAAAAAATAATAACATGGAAGTCCTTCGGCTGACCTAATCGTCCGCGCGCACCAGATTGCTCCTCCTCTTCGAAAAGGAAAGATCTGCCCGCGTATGGGGGCGATTGAGAACGAGACGTGGCTCCCGATTACCGGAAGCGAACGCGCGGAAAGAAATCGAGCAATTGTGTGTATCGCGAGACTTTTTCCTTTTTTCCTTTTAACAAACTGAACACCGAAATGCCGCTAATGGAAACGGAGTGGTTACCCTCTACAGTCCTTAGTCCTATACAGATTTGCGATCAACCGACATTTGCTCCGAGACGGTCAATAATGCGTGTCCAGCGGCGCGTAAAATACTATGAGTATCGGATAAATATCGTTCGTGCTTCCTGGTCGAAATCAATGGTCGGTCCGGAACCTCGGAGAATCGTCTTCGGCAAGGAAGCTAATTTGTCTCCCCCCTCGATATCGCCAAGTGCGAGGATGTAGCGCGACCGAGACACGTGGCACTTGGTACCACGACGCACCCGACGGTGTCCCTCGATTCCTCCGTTACATCCCTTTGTTTCCCATTTTTAATAACTACATAATGCGGAATTTCCTATTTTCCTTCCTTCCTCTTCCCCTCTCTCTCTCTCTCTCCTTACGCGGTAAATATTTTCTTTTTTCTTCGTCTAGCATGAACACATTCAACATATTGTTTCTTTTTTCTTGTTTAACTATACAGCACATCCTGAAATCAATGGACTGTGAAATAACAGCATGGAGAAGTGATTCTCTTCAGATTCTGGCTGTACTGCTTTCCCTTTCTCTATCTCTATTTTTTTTTGCTTTTCTTTTCCATTTTCTCTCTCTCTCTCTCTCTCTTTCTCCAATGTGCCAGTCTATATCATATCTCGGACGTATATATTCTTATAATAATAGTATTAATGAATACATATATATCCGCGTGCACCGCGAGCGGAAAGGATTCCGATTTTAGAGTTATTTCTCGAATCTCGTGACTATTCGATATTACAGCTAAATTTAATATATTATAATTAATATAATTCTCGCGCAACGCTATGCGCTATTAAAGTGGAGGTTCGGAGCTTGTACTATTATAAGATTGCTATCAGAGATTGAGATTTTAGAATGAAATTGGTCGACTCTTGTAAACGTCTGTAAAAAAGAGCTTAGACGAAGTGCGGGGAATCCTCTCCGATCGCAATATCGCTCTCGTACATATACAAATACTTGTAATGCCTACTTGCTAATGCCAATGAATACATTGAGCTACTATATGTATGATCGTAGCATATATACTCTTAAAACTCTTGTTTAGTAACTAGACATTTCGTTTCTGAAAGGAGTTTTTGCCTTCACGCCAGAAGATTCTTTTTTTTTCCCCTCGTAAAAAAATGCGCTAGAGATTTTCCTCTCCTAACACTGAACGATTTAGACACGAGGTGTGTGCAGTAAGTGTGTATAAATAATTTTTCTAAGCGCGCAAATGCTCGCCAAAACATCAAGTTCGAGTAGGAATATAGTCCAGCGTAAAAGATACTGACTTCACTCCCGATAAATTAATAATTTATACAGAACTCTCTGCGGGACGATGCGCAACCGAGATTAACAAACATTCCTGTGGATTCCCTTTTAAAGTATCGTTCTTAAAAATAAACCTATGCGTAATACGTATTACGGGTTTATCTACCGCGTTGCAAGCGCAAGTCTGCTTGAAATTTCTATGTGGAAAATTAGTACGTGCTTTAATCGCTATATACAATACATCTTGAAATAGATACGCTTTTTGATAAATATGGAATCGATTTCCCTTGTGTGTTTGTTTTTCGTTCATTTTTCAGAAGAAACTTAACACGTCGCCAATTAATACTCTCGATAATTTATTAAACAAATATCTCTTGATAAAAGGACTTAAGGATAACGCTGAATTTCTTTCACGCCTAACTCGTCTGACTTCATCAGGAGCAAAATGCAGATTGCTTAAAGAACAGTCTACTTATATACCCTTTTTCGGAACACTGTCTATTGAAATAGAATTTACGTTGACAGCTTTCGATCCGCAGATTATCAGGGACAGCTGCAAAGAACAGGTGAATAGTTAAGCACTTAGTTCAAATTTGTTTCGAAGACCTGAGAGTTCATCCACGCTGTACTTTTTAGCAATGTATGTGAAAGAGGTACGTGCTTCCGTGGTCTCACGCGAGAAACGAGGGGAAAACCCGACGACAATAATCCGCAAATCGAAAGCCCTCCCTTTTCTCGAGATATGATACAAAATTTTCAACAAAAAAATTCATGCGCTAATTCGCGCAGAGACTCAACAAATATCAAACACGGTGCGCTTCTGGCCGCGTCACTTAAATACCATTTCCCTAGTTTGAACAACAACAATGTATCTCGTATCACAGTATTTATTCAGTAGTGTATTTAGTATTTGTCTCACGTTCACTTTGGATATGGCAAATATGAGATAGTAACAGTAAAATTATACTAATGTAAGTCTATAACTCTTTGGGGCTAAATGCATATCACAGTGGGAAAATTTTCAACGTTCCTATGTTCACCGTCTTCTACATCTTCCGCTTTCTTCTTTCTTTTTTTGTCTTTTTTTTTACTTATTTTAGATTATTATTTAACCGTCCAGAAGCGCACCGGTCCCAGAAGCGTGTCACTTTTTCTTTTTAATAAGGTCACGTTATCTATACGCATTATTACGAAGCATCACCGCCAACCAGAAACAAGCAAGCAATTAATAATATTAGAGTAAGATTTTTTTTATCATTAGTCAAAAAATGCACCGTATGTTACTTGAGATACGAGTTCCCGTATCTGCTATGCAGTCTTATCCTAACTTGTCGCTGCGTAATGCACTACTGAAACATAGGACTATTGAATTGTACTTCTTTTTTCCTAGTTTTCAAAACAAGATTGATTACAGTTGCATATGAAACTCCGGGTTTTCAAAAAAGTTTCAAAGTACAGGCACGAAAAAACTATTTTGAAAACTAAACAACGATCTGCCGCAGGTCGTTCTCGTAAACGTTAAAAAATTAAGTAAGAGTTTAAGTTAACGTTATCCCTAAAGTTTAAGCGATTCTCTGTGTCCTTACGAAACTAGAAAGAGGCAGAGAAGTTAATTTTAATTAATGTTTATGGCGGAGTCTTAACTAACTCTCCGCAGACCGCACCGAGCTTTTAGGCAGAGGCAACTAGAAAAGTTTTACAGCTTTTCGGAAAATGGGAAAACGAGGACTCGTATGCGGACCGCGTGAGCACGTGAGTTTGACAACATTAGTTTAGAAGAACGACCTCGTATGATGTATACTATAATAAATAAATCAAATACTGTACTAAATATATCAAATAAAAGCAAATCTCTCTTTCGAAACTGTTTTAAAACTCTACTAAAACATCTGACAGCTTATCTGTTTTAAGCAAGTTATGCTTTTGTATAAATATAATACATGATAACTGTGAATAGTTTTTTAAGCTGTTTTTAAAACTTACACATTAATGCCATCATTAAAATACGAATGTAGAAAGAGAGAAATCGTAATTAAATATACAATTAAATATATCTCAAAATTAGTTAACGTAAAAAACTGAGATTTCATGTGCAACAGTTTAATAAAAAATAGTCCGTAATTAATCTATATATTGCTTATATAATCGGATCGATACGATTCAGTATTAACGCTTTGCTAAAAATAAAATTGCCGAGTTATTTAAATCGTATCGTCAGAAATCCGAATAAGAGTAAAAAAATACCCGATCATTTTGTTAACAAAAAAAAGGGGGGAAATGCTACACAGCTCTTTCCTAACGCTACGAACATGTAGTAGATATCGATATTACCATCATGCCAATTATAGCGCACGATTATCTTTCTCAATCGTTTACCTATTTTCAGTACGTTTTAAAAGGTATATACTGTCTCTGTTGGATCTTAAAAAGAAATTGCTGGAAAACGAAAGTAAATAATTTGATTCAGTCATGGATGTGCAACAAGCCGACGTTCGGAATTGACGAAGGCGAGACAGTTTGAATTCCACAATTCGGCACCGCTTCAAATAATTTCCGAAAACTCTCCGTAATTTTCCTCCATCTTCACTCACGTTCCTTCGTTAGTGTGCTTATTAGTAAAACGCGATTTTGAAGGAAAAACTATATCCTCACCACCGGCTTCTACAACTGCCATGTGCTTGTATAGCGGAACATCTATAAAACGGATTCTTTCGATGATATTTTGAAGACCTTAAAGACAAAGTCGTGTCGAAATATGCTTTAAGAATACATTTTCTTCTTGAATAACCGCTTGTGACTTCTTGAAAAAACATGTTTTGAAGCTTTCTGAAGGTTTCTCCTGCAAAAATAATGTACAAAAAATATTAAGGCGACTGTATCGACGACCAATTCGTATCGTCTTCAAATCGACGGGATATTTACCAATAGAGATTTAACTTGTGCTTGTATCTAAAATAAACCCTGGGCGAATGCCTGGATGACATTAGGTACGGTAGCATCGAAACCGTTGATCGTCAGAACATGTCGGTCATAATCTTTACGATATGGTGAGGAAGAGCATAAAGCGCAAGTGATTAGTCTGCAAAAAGATCACAGTTTTACATTTGCAACGTGTACTATACAATTAGAACAAATATTATTCTGTATTTTTAATATAACACAATGGAAATCTATAGATATCTATCTTTCAAGATAGGATAACTAATTGTTTCCTGTAGATGTAGATTTTATGATACATGTATGTATATTGATGATGACAATTATATAAATTATTTCACAAAGATTTGCTAAAACTGCTTTGCAGTAAGCTATATTTATATTATTGTTGTTAAAGACACATTTTAATGCTTTATTGCGGCTTGTACAGTGATATTACACATTATTTGTCTTTTTATGAGCATATTAAAAAGAAGAAGAAAAACCGTTATGGAAATAATATCTTGGTAAAATAAATTGTAAAATATTGAAAAATAAAATTTTGTACACGACGCGAGTTCACATGCCTCTGCCGCTTCAATTGAAGAAATTGAGATAACAAATAAAAGTGCACACTTACTTTGCATGCGGAAGGTTCATCTGCTGTTTGTACGATATCAGACTTTCCTCGGAGTCATCGTACTTTTGGAATATTTGATCCATAACGTTGATAAAGACATCGTACTCCTTAGAATTTTGTTTGGCCCACGAAATTGGTTTACTGGAATTGATATTTCCCGAGGAAGGTTCCTTTAAAGCCTTCAAAATATCATCGAAAGAATCCGTTTTGTAGACATTCACTGAATAATGTCCGAGGCTCTTGAACGTCGCTATGGTAACGTTTTCCTCAGAACGTAAAAGTATCAGCGCGATCAAAGCAGCCGTCTCGAGGCCGGTCATATTACCATTCTGCCAAGTGTTTGCCTCCATTAATTTGTTCGTGCTGATTGTCACCAAGTAGCGCAAATTCGTAGATTGTATATTCTGTAAATAATCATAATGGCTGTGAGACAAATAAGCTAGATAACAATATCTATTTAAAACAACACATGCTCATTAATTTATATCAATGAATTGAATTACTTAATAACTCAATATTTAGGCAACTTACTTTAAATGACAGAAGGAATGCCTCATTTAGAGCGTCTGTTACTTTGACATTTGGATTAAACTTCAGCGGCATAGATTTGTTTAGCTCTCGAACTTTTCGTTTCTCATAGGTCAGAGATCTTAAAAATGTATATTTATCAATGGCAATTCAAATTATTTAAATCACATGGAGTACTGTTGCGCACTTACTTTCCGGAATACTGATAATTTTTGAGGGTAATAAAAACTAATGCTGGATGAACTTTACTATTCTCAACGCACTGTGGATCGGTAAGTCGTTCCGTTACTTTTTCGACCGCTGGTTCATCAGCATTAAGAAATCCAAGATTGTGAATCCTTTGCAGATTATTTAGAAGGTTACCAACATCCATTGACATTAGCAATGAATTCCAAACCTACACATGAAATAATGAAACGTAATATCGATTGATTAGAATCAATTCTTCATAAATATATTTTTAATGCTAAACAAAATTTTCTTTAATCGTTTATGTTGTGTCTAAAAATATTGAATCACTTTTTAACAAAGTCTAACGAATTAATTTGGAAATGGAAATCTTATTCTTTGCAGCTATCGCAAGTTCAGCACTAAATATCTTAGCAATCTTATATAATACATAACATGTAACTATCTGTTATTTCTTGTAATTTCTAACAAATTATACCTCCTTGGATTTTAGCAGATGTCCAGGTACATGATCCAAAGAAAAGCCATATGTTTCTAGCAAAGTGGCAGCGCGGACCTCATCCTCGCAATGTTTGAAATCTTCAACCTCTTCCATGTATTTTAGTAGCTGGTGGATGTTAGAAGTCTGTTCTATCTGATCACTTGTCACATCTTTCCTGGTCTTTTCCAAACCGTGTATTATGTACTTCAGTATAACTTTAGTTTCTATTAAAGAATTAATGGTCTAAGTAATATTTTTACCACAGATTAATTATAACCATTTATCATGACATAACGCAAATCCATTACGAATTACTTTATCTGTTAAATTTTACAAGTTATATACATATAAACATCTTGTACTACATATTTACTAATTTCACTTAATTTTCAACTTTTAACCACTAATATCTTGAAATCTAATTATGATCACAAACACCAACGCTACATGTAAGAATGTAAAGTAAAAACAAGATTAAGTTTATACAAAAAAAGAAATCAAGAGATCAATAAAGTTGAAGAATCCATGGATTTGTGCTGCTCTTCATAAACCAATGGCTTTGCGTTTACCTGGAGAATTGCCCAGAGGATGAGCCATTTTGACAATGTCTTTGTGCTTCCAGCCATACCTGCTTTTATATTTCGTAACGCACTCAATAAAATCCAATGGTTTCTTAGAGAGGTACCAATTGTTGATAGCTTTCCTCAGACCATGACCCCATCCTTGCGTGATATAATTCAACTCTTTCTCTCTGCACAGTTTAGAAACGAATTTAACAAACAGAATAAAATTCGGGGTAGACGCACAGATCTTTTTTACACTTTCGTATGCTGCATGGCGTAACTTCTCGCTTCTAGTTTGCCTGCAGCAAACAGCGAGGGCAAACACCAAAGTCTCTGGATGTGTAACCAAATTGCTCTCAAATGCCTACAAACATTCTCATTTTAGGAATAGGATTATAGGTAAATATTATACTTTTGTACACGTTGTATAATTTATAACAGTATACTTACTCTTGTGATCAGTTCAATGGGCACCAATTCCTTCTCTGTATCTTCAGCAAGTTCTTCTATGGCTAGAACATTTCTGACTATAAAATAATAATGGTCGAACCAATATCCAGGTTGGTAATTGGAGTAATCTTTTCCGATGTACAGATATCGTAATAAACGTAGTTCGGGGTCATTGCTATTGCCTTCCGTTGCCATTTCCTAGTAACAGTTTGCCTACAACAATTAAATTAGACAAGGATCTTTCAAATGTCACTACAAACTGTAAATGTCACGCTGATATTTTGTCAAGGTATTTCGCAATAAACAAAAGCCTATACAATTCGTATGCCAAGTTTTTAATTTGTCTCTAAAAGTGACACAGCTGTTGCATCTCGCTTATCTGTAATGTTTATTGCAATTTTTAAGATTATAATTACGTTGTGAGAAACATAAAAAAGACATTAGAAATTATACTGTAAAATACATAGTTACTTTATCTGTCACATACATGTGTGAATTTTAAATTGTGTTGCAAGGATTACGCAAACGTGGACCTCCCGATAGACGGAATATAACAGACATAAAAGAGACCGTTTCTGGACGAGAGCTTCCAAAATTGTAACCGCGAGACACGTCGAGTATTATTCAAGCGTCGTCTACAATGCGTGGAGTAGGCCTGGCGTAAATGCCGAATCAGACTAGCAATTGCAAACGCGGATTGGGTTGGGATTGGCGATTGTCCTCTAGCCAATGAGAGCAAAGCAGCCAGCGATTTAATCGACTCTCATTGGCTAGAGGACAGTCGTCAATCGCCAATCCCAATCCAAACCGCGTTTGCAATTGCTAGTCTGATTCGGCCTTAAGGAGCAAGAGAGAACCATAACCTTAAAGCGTCGTCTGCAATACGTGGAGCAGGCTTGGAGTAAAGAGAACCACAACTTTTAGTCTTTATGCGTCGTCCACAATGCGTGGAGCAAGCCTGGCACAAGGCGCAAGAGAGAACCGTAACCTTTAGCTTTCGGTGCAAGGAGGCTAAAATACAGGTATCATTTTTTTTTAATATTTCAACACTGGCCGATGGCGTTTCGATTCGCCGATCGTGAGCGTAAGAGCTCGGGAAGGAGTGAGAAATAAAATTGATTTATCTCCTTACTCCAGGCTTCCTCCGTGCATTATAGACAACGCGTTAGTACAAGGAAGCTAAAATACAGGCGTCATCTTCAATGTATTCGTGACACTGGCCGACGGCGTTCCGATTCACCGAGTGTAAGCGTAAGAGTTCAAGTGGGAGCGAGAAATAAAATCTATTCATTTCCTTACTCCTGCTCCTTATTCCAGGCTTACTCCATGCATCAGCTCTTGGTGCAAGTAGGCTAAAAATACAGGCATCGTTTTTTAAATATTCGTAACACTGGCCGATGGCATTCTAATTCGCCGAGAGTAAGCACAAGAGCTGACGGGGTAAGAAACAAAACCGATTCGTTTCCTTGTTTCCACTCTTTACCCAGGCTTGCTTCACGCATGTAGAGGACACATTAAAGCATGCAGGGGGGGAGGGGCAAGGGTATCCCTCGCTTTAAAACAAGCCACCGTTCTCACGCGTTTTCAAGTCTGACAGTTGGCGCTCTATTTTGAATCTCCCAAAATACGAAGGGCACTCGATCCGCATTATTTATATGACCTATTAACAGGAACGCGAATTACAGTCGCGTCTGACACACACACACGCGCGCGCGCGCGCACGCACGTACACACGCACAAGCGTCCGTACGTAACACGCAAGCAGGCATCATGCAGCATGCACGCGCATGAGCGCGGATTCCTTCGCGAGGATCGCGCGTATCACCTGGTTACCAGATAAGGTAACGCGGAGATACGGGAGGTGATGCGCGACCTTACGCACTTCGCAATCACGCACGCATGTATACACGCGTTCGCTCGCTCGCTCGCTCGCGACGCACGCACGCACGCACGGACGCGAGCCTGTCGCGGAAGCGACGTAGAGTTAGCGCGTAGAAACGTGCCCTCGCGAGGAACGCGATCGTCCCCCTCGACCGTTCTCGTCCAGCGGTTTACCTTGCCTTCGATGTGGACCGACGCGCGGAACGATCGCACACAGGAGGAACGGAGACTTACTGCGACGACGATCGCGCAACGACGTGTGCGGGAGCGCATTGACGCACGGAGCGACGCGCAGCGGCGACGGCCCGCGTTACGCTCGCCGCGCAAGTTGAACGCGGCTGCGCCGGGTGGCGCCACGCTGACTTTTCCCGCGATGTCCTCTCTCTCTC
>NW_011967099.1:50377-70496 GCF_000949405.1 Vollenhovia emeryi
GCATGAGCGCGGATTCCTTCGCGAGGATCGCGCGTATCACCTGGTTACCAGATAAGGTAACGCGGAGATACGGGAGGTGATGCGCGACCTTACGCACTTCGCAATCACGCACGCATGTATACACACGTTCGCTCGCTCGCTCGCCCGCGACGCCCGCACCCCCCCACGGCCGCCAGCCTGGCGCCGCAGCGACGTAGAGTTACCGCGTAGAAACGTGCCCTCGCGAGGAACGCGATCGTCCCCCTCGACCGTTCTCGTCCAGCGGTTTACCTTGCCTTCGATGTGGACCGACGCGCGGAACGATCGCACACAGGAGGAACGGAGACTTACTGCGACGACGATCGCGCAACGACGTGTGCGGGAGCGCATTGACGCACGGAGCGACGCGCAGCGGCGACGGCCCGCGTTACGCTCGCCGCGCAAGTTGAACGCGGCTGCGCCGGGTGGCGCCACGCTGACTTTTCCCGCGATGTCCTCTCTCTCTCTCTCTCTCTCTCTCTCTCTCTCTCTCTCTCTCTCTCTCTCGCTCTCTCTCTCTCTCTGGCCGATGAGCCTTTTTTTCGTTTTGTATTCCAGTTGGCGTAGTTTTAAAAAGTATATTATATTTGCGCGTGGAGAACGGAGAGTACGTTTTGTTTATTCACTCTGGAACTTTGATTTTCCGTTAAACCGCCCAAACTACCGCTTGACAATTATCAGCCTTCGTTGGTTTATATACTTTATATCCTTTGGAAACGGTGCACGGTTTACCTTACTGTATTATTTACTGTATCGTTTAATTCGCGTCGATGCCACGTCGCGTGTTACAATTTGCGGCGCTCGCTCGAATCCAGCGGCGACAAAGTGAACTCGGCTCTCAACGCCATCTTCTTGTTATTTTTTTTTAAATAAAAAACCTCCAGAGCTAGAGTATAAACGAGACCTCTTCCTTCTCAATCCCGACGTGTACTTATCGGAAGAATTGTCGCCGCTAGCTCCGAAACTGCTTGCGAAATATAATAGTACGCACGATGTAGGCCGACTGGCGATGCCAAGGCCCTACTCTTTTTTTTGGTGTAAATAAAAAAAACCTCCAGCTGATAACTCGAGAAAGAATTCTCTCCCTCCCTCCTCTCCCACCCCCTCTCTCTCCCCCCCCCCTTTTGCTCGCCTCTTTTTCTCCTCTTGCCGATCCGCTGTTCCCCTTCTTTTTCTTCCCACTCCCCCTTTCTCCCGGTCTTTTTCTCTTTCTTTCCAATCGCGGAGCGAAGAGAAGGTTTTCTTTGCAATAACAAAATAAAGATGCAGATATATGTATGCCGCGCCGCGGCGCGCGCTGCGATTCTCGTATTAACCGGCACGAGTGACGGTGCCGTAAATTAACAATTAACGAGAACTTTCGATCCGTTTAGTCGCTCGAGAATATCAAATTGCCCCCGCCACGCGGGTGTACATCAATCCTTGTCGCACGTACGTGCCGCGTCGCATTCGCAGTTAGGTTGACGAGGCTTACGAAAGTTCCTCGGGACCCTCCTGCTCGCCGTGCGTCGGCCTTTGCGCCTAATCTGTTATACAATGTGCTCTCTGCGTCTGGAAACATTCGGTTTTATATAAGCAAATTAAAACGCTTTAAAAACTTCGTCGACAACGTACGATTGTACAACGTATAATGTACAATTTATCAACTTGCACCAATTTTTTTCAACGCATTTATTGACTAAAAAGTAGCGTGTTTCCAGACGCAAAGGACACAGTGTAGATTAGGCTTTAAACGCGCGATGCACGAAAACGCGAGCAAAACGACTCTTCCCCCCCCCCCCTCCGTCGTTATGACGGAGATCAGTTGCGAAGATCGAGATAAAGTTTAATGAAAATAAATAGACGATTCCGCGCGACGGTCGGTCGATCAGAATTATCTCGCCGCTATATTTAAACCGGCATCGTTATATTTGTTCGCCAATCTCGTAATCTGCGACCGAAGGGAAAATCCGAAAAGCGTTATCTCTGATCGAGCGCTAACTGGGCTTTAAACATTTCGGAATTTAATCGAGTGTCTATCGTTTGCATAGTGATGGACAGTGTGGCTACAACACTTTTTTTTAAATGAGTTTAAGAACGTGCATTAATAGCGAATTCGACTGCTTGCACCAGTGCGCACTGAGTGCACACTGAAACCTGTTTATGCCCTCACGGAAAAAAATATATTTTATTATATATAAAGAAAGGTAGAAAGGATACATTCGTTTTATATTACTTGTATATGCGTGATAAGAAACATATACTACTACTACTATAAATGTAATACCAATAAATTGAAATTTTTCATGTATCTTCATATGTATTAAAAATATATAATAAAATGTATGATATATACACACATTATAATTGGGGCCCGGATGTTCTGGCGATTTTCCGGCTCGCGCGCGAAGCACCGCTGCGTGCGCGAGGGAGTCAGATGCACGCTGAAGTGAGATAGCAACATTACTCGAGGAGACCCGATGCCCGCCGACTATCTCACTTTAGCGTGCATCCGACTCACTCGCACGCAGCGGTGCTCCGCGCGCTTTATCATATATTTTATATAAAAATATTAAAAGGAATATTACATTAGGTGTTATAAGTATATCTTAAAATTTAGGTTCTCAACGCTTTACCAGCGGAGATGAAATTGATTTCATTTGCCACAACTGTTAGATCTGATTTCTCGCCACTTCTTATATACTGCTGTTGGTTGATTTTTAAATGCGAGAAAGTGTAACGTGCGATCGCCGCCCCGCGGCAGCGAAGAGCGTTATTGCGAAATTATAAAAATATAATTTAAATATTATTCATATATTTCACATACATTTTTAATATATTTTTGACATATACAGGTTAAATTAATGACACCATCTTATGTTCCTCTCGAAACCCAACAACTTTTTTCTGAGGCATTTTCCGCTATCACCCCTACCTGAGGAGATATTACCGTGTACGGATTAAAATGGCCCACCCTGTATAATATTATATAAAATATTTTTAATAGAATTTTTATACACCAAATGTATGAAATATATTACCATATATTTTTACCTACTTTTTGAAATAGATATTTTTCCGTGGGGGCAGTCAATTTTTATATGTAACTTTGTCTTAAATACACGCTCAAAGAGAGTTTAGCCAAACATTATCCGCACGGATGCTGCACAGATCTTTTTACTGGCTACGAAATATGTATTTCAAGAGATATTTAAGACAATCCTTAAATATAAGAATTGACTGTAAACAAGCCTTAGTATGCACTCGGTGCGCACTAGTGCGAGTAACCAAATTCGCTACTAAATTCAGGATTACGTTCCAAAATCGTCTTCTCTGAGGAATCTTTTACTCGACGGCCATTCCGAAACTATTTCGAACGTTTCCGATCCATTTCTCGAGTAAAATTTTCCCCAGAGAAAATGTTTTGGAAAGATAAATCTGATTCTTAAATGCGCGTTCCTAAATTCCTTAAAAAAAAAACGCGTTGCAACCATTCTGTCCGTCACTGTACCAAAGTGACGTGCGCGCGCGACTCGTGTTTTCTTTTTCTTTTAAATTCTTTCATCCCCCAATCTCACGCGTCGATAATGTAATCGAATCGCGAGATGACGTATATTTTTGCCGAGTTGCTTTCCGACGGGAATTAATTGTTATGTACGAGAGGAGTCAATTTCATCGGTGCAATCTCACGAAAATTTACGTCATTCCGTGATTCCCGCTGTATGTATACATCAATAATATTCTCGAGCGTTCTATGAAATCATGCGGCAATATTACGTACATATTTACGATCGATTGTGTGCAAAATATATGTAATTGTACATTTTATATGTACAATAAATACAATTATGTACATGAAATACTTTTAATTAAAATACTTATACGAAATGTACACAAATATAGAAGAAAGATAAGATTCCAATGTGAGATAGTAGGTTTTCAACGTCTAAATTCAATCACAAATCTTTTTTCGCAACGATTACACGATCTAACAATCAATTTTCCACTAAATAGATTTTACACCAATGGCAATAAATTCATGATGGTGTCAACAAATGTCTATTAATTCAGCGGAAACCTCGCCATCTCATAATAGAGGACTTTCCTCTATGTATATGAGCCAACGAAAATTTCCGCCTCCGCTTTTCTTATCGCCGACTGACTTGTGCAAAATAAGCGTAAACAATTCGTCAATTTTACTTTCAAAAGAAATATATAATTGTGATTAATTCATTCGTGCTGCTCCATTCCTGTTGATTCGACTGGTTCAGTCATTCTTTCAAAAATCTTAAATGGTCTTAAAAGTTTTCGATTTTCTTTACGACTGTGTCTTGTATTTTTTTTAACTTGAGCGAGTGTTTCTCGGGAAATCGCATTCGGAAATCTGAGAAAATGCAGAGAACTTGCAACTTACGGAAAAATAAATGTTCGAAATGTCTTCCAATCAGCCAATTCATACAATAAATGTCTCTGTTCAAAGTTGTTGCGAAATAAGTTGAAACATTTCCGGTGTTATTTTACAACACTCATCTTTCGCAAAGAGATTCGATTAAAATGGCCTCCTACAAGGTCAGCATCACTTAATGCTTTCTGTTAAACTTTTTTTCCTTCAGGATACTTAAAATTTAGAGCACGGAGCCAGATCCCGTGCATACGTCACTAGTGCCGGAAAGTGTCTGCTTTACACAAAGACTTTATTATTGTATGAAGGCTGGTGAAGAACATCTCGACATACTTCGCACAAATCAGTTCGTTAAAAAAAAACAGAGAGGTTTTCATTGGCTCGCCCTGTACAATCAATCGTGCACTAAATATACAATTAACATTGAAAGTATTCATTTCCAGTCGCATCGCATCGTGTTATGTTACGGGTTGCTGAACGTACAGATGAAAGGGCACTAAAAATTTCTAGGACACGTATCTATTTCTTACACATGTAGAGAAAAAAGTGTCGAACAAAAAGAATATTTCTTCATTTATGTGTATGCTGCGATCACGGTTTGTCAAGCAACTTTTTATTAAGAGTTACCAAAATATTTGTCGGTTAACACCCTAGTAGCACAATATATTGGCGCAATATTGGGAAATAATGTAAATCTAGTATTCCCAATATTGGTCCAATATTGTACGTTGGACGCGTTCTCTTATTTAGCCAATATGTCTATTCAGCAATATTGGTCTAATATTGTATCGATATTAGACCAATATTCTTATTACATTGTTAAATATTGGCCAATGCACTTCCAATACAAATCTAATACGAGTATTATGTAATTATTATTGTGCAATATTTACATTTGCATGGTCAATATGGGCTTCACGTTGGGCAATACCGGCCCATGCAATGTATTTCTAATCTAACCAACATTGGACCAATATTTAGCCAATGCACTGCGCTACTAGGGAAAAGTACATATTCGATAAATAACGTATGTTTAACTTGGAAACATGTATTTGAAGTACAAAAATCCCAACTGCCAACGAAAAGTCAACGTTCCTCTCAGCGCACGTTTATTTATTATTCAGAGCAATACGGGATGCAATATCTCTTGCAAGGCGAGTGATCTCCGTAAGCTCTTAAACTGCACGATACGTTCCGCGCGCGGAACCTCCGCGCGTTTTTCCCATTATTTTCATGCCTGCAATTCCGGCCGCGCGTGCGGATTCGATGATCGAGTGCGGGGATACGTAAAAAGAATCTATAATAAAAGTGCGGGCGCGCGCAGCAACACATGTATACGCGGCGAGTCGCTTTATCGCTGAAAAAAATCTCGCGTGACGCACACGTACGTACGCGTCTGTACACATACGTGCGTGTACGCGCGAGGTTTTTTTTTTACGAGCGCATACATTTGTGGACAGGCGTTTCTCCGCTGCAGCGCGACGCGACTTTCCGCGCACCTTTCGGCCCCTCGTCTCGTTTTCCGATTACATTTTTATCGCCTTGTCCATTGACCCACTCCTTTCCGCGATATCGCGACTTCTCGAAGCCACGCGAAACGATTTATCACGATGACACCTGGACGGCGAAAACGTCGGACGTCGCTGATTAAATTAACGGTCTCGTCATTTAACAGTTCCCTGGTAGCGCAATATATTGGCGCAATATTCCGAAAAAATTTGAATATAGTATTCCCAATATTGGTCCAATATTGTAAGATCGACGCCTTTTCTTATTTATAGCCAATATGCCTATTTAGCAATATGTATCTAATATTGCATCAATATTGCTATTACATTGTTAAATATTGGCCAATGCACTTCCAATATAAATTTAATATTGTATAATTATTATTGTACAATATTTACATTTATTCCATGGCCAATATTGACTTTACGTTGGACAACATCGGCCAATGCATTTCTAGTATAACCAACATTGGACCAATGTTTAGCCAATGCACTGTGCTACTAGGATTTTTATGCGCGATCTCTCTCTCTCCCCTCCTCTCTCTATTTCTGCCGCTTTATCCCTCTTGTTGAAATCGAGTGTCATTCAATTCCCGTCGCGTCGCGTTTTAAATTCTCGTACAGTCGCAGCTATCATTTATCTTTTATCTACCCGCGCGCTTTTTTTTCATATCTCTAAAAGTAAACAAGTCGAAGTAAAAATAGAAAATCCCACTTGGATTACGATTTGTGGGCCGATCTATTCAACGTGCTTAAAAATCCGGGGTTCGCCGAGGGAGAGGCCTCCCGATTCTCTCCCGTACAATTTTCCCCGACGAGGGGGAATCGGGGAAGGAATCTCGCGACGAGAGGGGAAATCGAGTCTCCACGCGGCGAGGAGTCGCGGCGGAGCCGCGGCGTTTTCGCAAATAAAGCGTGCATTGTGCGAGCACGCTCGCAATTATTTAACGCGCGTGAATACGTGTGCGTTGGAAGCCGAGTCGCCTTTGCGCGCGCGCGGGCCTAAAAGCGCTAAACTAGCCGGTCTCGCATTATTCGCGCTTCCGCACACAGCTGAAAGTCGCTTGTAATTGTTACCACCGAGGGGAGCAGGCGCGGAGGGGAGAGAGAGAGAGCCCCCTCGTTCCCAACCACGGGGGGGCCGAAGGGAAGGCGCGGGGCGGAAAGGGGCGAGGGAAAGAGGGAGAGGGGACTCGGCACTCTCTGCTCGCGTGGCCATGCGTGAAGTCAGCCCCCAATGGCCAAACGCGAGAGTTTCACTCCGCTCGTTACGCGTATTTATAACTTGGCCGAACGCGCGTTACGAGCGGCACACGGACCCGCGCGCGCGCGGGCACTATCGATTTTTCTGGATCTCCGTGGAGCCACGGATCGCGTATGCCCGCGATTATGTGTGGCACGCACGCACGTATAACGTCCGCGCGCGCGCGCGCGCGCGCGATGCGCGCGAGCGCGGAGGTTACGTAACGCGCTCGCTTCGCGCGTTTCTATTAATGTCGCTAATAGGCCGAGTATTAATCACGCTCCGCTCGTTTGTAACGTGTACACACGGCCGTCCGTGACACCGGCACGCCCATCACTTTCGCGCGGCGGGGCGCCCAGGCACGCTCGTCCTTTTCGAATTTTGGGGACAATGCGGATGATGTATCTCGGACGAGATCGGAAGGTCATGGTTTTTAAACAGGCACGGACTTGCATCGACACGCGCGGGAGCCGAGTCCTGACATTCGCAGAGAGCGACGGCTCGTCTCAATCGCGCGGCGATTTTCCCTCGAACGAAACTGAAATGTTACAAACACGTTGGACAACAATCGAGAGCGACTCGTTCGTTTCGAAAGTGTATCTCTAGTGCATGGATAAACATTGGCTAAACATTGGTCCAATGTTGGTTATTAGAAGTGCATTGGCCGATATTGTTCAACATAGAGCCAATACTGGCCATGAAATAAATATAAATATTGCACGATAATCATTATAATATAATATTAGATTTATATTGGGAGCACACTGGCCAATATTTAACAATGTAATAAGAATGTTGGTCTAATATTGGTACAATATTAAACCAATATTGTTAAATAGACATGTTGGCTAAATAAGAGAAGGCGTTCAGCTTACAATATTGGACCAATATTGGGAATACTAGATTTACATTATTCCCCGATATTGCGGCAATATATTGTGAGGGAAACGCGTTGGAAAACAATAGCGATAACGGCGACGCGTTCGTTTCGAGAGTGTATCTTATAAAAACTCGATACACCGGAGTTCTTGGCGATAAACATCGGCGATGCGCGCGCGCGCGAATCTCTGGAGAGATGTGCGATTTCAGCGTTTATGAAACACCCTGTGTTCCCGATGATAAGAGAGTATCAACAGACTCTCGTTATCTCTACACGTAAACGATCGCGAGGTGGCTTTGTATAGCGCGGCTGGTGTATGTGTACGAGGCGAAGATTATGTTTCGCTCTTACGGACGTTCGCTACGTCCTTTTATTTCCCGTAATTTCTTGGATAATTCGCCGGATTAGTGCGAGCTCCGTACGTAGGCGCTCGCTCGCTCGCTCGCTCGCCCCGAGGCCGCTCCCGTGTAATTGTTATACACCGCGTAATACCGATCGCGCGCAGGAGAAAAAGAAGAACGAACGAGAGGCCGAGGCTTCACGGTGCATTTTGATGATTATTACCTCTAGTCCGTCGGTTTTTGCCGCCCAAACCGGTTTTTAATAAAATTCAGCTCTTCGATTATGTCGTCGGACGCAATCGGAGAGCGCATCGTCCGGCGAGGTCCGACGGAGACAGAGACAGGGAAGAGAGAGAGAGAGCGAGCGAGCGACAAGTGTGCGCGCGCGCAAGAGAGAGAGAGAGAGAGAGAGAGAGAGAGAGAGAGAGAGAGAGTCGCGGGAGAAACGAACGAGACGGCACGAACGTCGTGTTATTCGCGATCACGTACTCGCCTCCACGTAAGCGAAACAAAGAGATCGATCGGCCGAGTTGCGGGGTGCGACGACCATAGCTAAAGCCTCCCTTTTCTCTCTCTCTCTCTCTCTCTCTCTCTTTCCCGATTTACGGAAACTCGCTCGCGGTCTCGCGACTCGGTCTCGCGATCTCCGCTAAAATTTATGTGTTTTGATTGACGCGTGAATGAGCTAACGCGAGAGCCGATCATCGCATCGCCGGCAGCCGGCGTCATTATCGCGGGCTTGTTTGCACGAGATCGCGAGAGCGCCGCAGATAAAAGCGACACTTCCGATAGAGATGTTATTCTCCAGAATCGAGGCGCGGCTGTTGTTCCGCCAGTCACGCCATCAGGCATTTTGCGGCGAGAGACGGCTGGATCTCCGCGCGCCGGGGATCCCGGCGACTCGCCGATCGCAGATCCGATTCGACCCTAAAAAGCGAGCTCGCCTTATCGATACGCGCTCGGTCCGATGCCACTCGAGCCGGCTGTATTTATGAGCGCGCCGATAAGAGACGGGGCGCGTACACCGTCGATTCTCAAAGATTCGAACGCGATACGCGATCGCTCGCCGATCCACGCGGGTCTCTCGTTCCAGATGGATTCTTAAGCCCGTGTCACACTACGTATTATGGATCGCGGATCGCAATTCAGCCAATCGGATACGAGACCGTCTCATCCGATTGGCTGAAATGCGATCCGCGACCCCCAATCCCAATCCGTTTCGCGATCTTTAGGCTGGATTCACACCTAGACAGAAAAGCAGAAGCCAATCAGAATTCGCGCTGGTAGTAAACAGCGCACTCTGCTGGCAGAAAGTAGAAAACTTTCGACTACCAGCGAGAGTTCTGATTAAATTTCTGCTTTTCTGTCAAGCGTGGATCCAGCCGTGTAGGCTCGCGTTGCGCGGGGTCATTGGCAGCGTAGAAGCCCGAATTTATAGATCGTCGCGGGACCTGTCGGGCAGGTTTCTTAGGATTTCTTAGGACCCCTTAGGTGATCTGGCATTGTTGGGCCCCCTTCCTGTCCGCGAAGCCCCTCGGAGTCGCAGGTGTCCGATGCCGATCCTCCGCGCGTTTCATATGCATTTCCCGCTCTGGCCGTCCTCTCGCGTTCGTCGATCTAAAATTTACCCGCGGGATGCGGCGTAGGTGCCGAACCGAGGAAGCAGCGAACAGATTATCCCCCGCACGCTCTTTATCTCGAGTCCTCTCCTACGAGAATCGTCCGTAATTTGTTTTGAAATGTAGAACGCGAGACACGAAGAGAGATAATTCCTCCCGCACCTCCGCGCACCTTTCTCGCGCCCTTAAGCTCCTCGTCCATCGCAATTTCCATAATCGCGGCGGATCTTCGTACAACTCCCGCGAATATGAAGCTTTTACTCCGAATGCATCCGCCGGCGGCCGCGTATCTATTGTCCGAACGTGACCGTCTTTGTATTAAAAGCAACGGCGTCCGTAAACGGCACGGCCGCGCTAATCTTGTAGCTCTCGTTACATAAATCCCGGTCTCGCGTGCGACCCAACGTGTCCTCCGGATTAGAGGCCGATAAAGAAAAAGACACTTATCACGTACAACCTATTTGTCAGCGCGCGCGGCGCGGCGCGGCGAAAAATAATTCTCGCCGTTCTCGAAAGCAAATAACATTTTCCCCCGTTTCGTAACGAACGTGACCGGGCGACTCGCGCGGCTATAGAAAAATAGAGTGGCATCGGGAAAAATTGCGCGAGCGACCGTGCACCGTCGAGTCGGACGTCGCTTCGCGCGAGTCTAAAAAAAGCAGGAGAGCCGATGATTAATCGCGTAACCGAGCGACGCGAAAACTAAGTACGCTCGAAAAGGACGCCGCTTCCTTACGTGCGCCGATAAGAACGAGGTGCCTCGCGTCGGGTGAATCGACGTCTGTGAATACTTTTTCGCGCGGCCGCTCGGGGCTCGCTAGATCGAACGCTCGCCTCGCCGTGCGCTTCTCCACGCAATTGGAAATCTTACGCAATGCGCGCGGTTTTCACAATCAGCCTCTTTTCTTCTTTTTTTTTCCATTCGTCACGCGGTCTTTAAACATCCGATTGCAAGAGTTAGGCCGGCATTACATATTTGTCGTACGACAAATCTTTCAAGCGTGTCGCTTGGCTGCAGAATAGAAAAGCTCTCGAGTCTCTAGCGTACGTCGTACTTACCTCAAATTACATATGGCGTTACTTTTACGCCAAAACTTGTACGCTATCTACGTTTACGCTTGCGTCTTTGTCGTAAGGTGTTACGTTGCTTTGTGCTCTGTCCCTTAAGCTGGCATTACATTTGTCGCGCGACAGATTTCTCAAGCGTGTCGATTGGCTGCAGAATAGAAAAGTTCTCTAGAAATTTTTTATTCTGCAGCCAATCAACACGCTCGGAAAACATTGCCGTGCGATAAATGTACAATAATATTAACCTTAGGCTTAGGTATTACGTTTATCGTACGACACGTTTGCCACCGTAACAGGAGTTCTCGAGGATCTAGAAATTTTCTAGCTCGCCTATTCAAGTGGCCTGTCAACGCGCTTATAAAAACAGTCGTACGACACATAGCACCCTCGGTGAAAAATGTTGCCGAGGGAAAATTGTCGATCGCGCGATTCCTGGCCGCGACGGCTTTTTTCCAGCGCCAACCTTCGGCCACGGCCCAGGGTCAGCTGATCTCGTGCCACGGCAAAACACAACACCTCATTCTGAATCTCCGAAACAGGTTTCTCTCCCCCTGCGGGACGTGGCCAGGAGGAAGTTGTACGTTCTCCCTCCACACGCCGAGGGGGGGATCTCTCTCATTTCTTGCCTAAATCGCCTACGCTTAAAAAGTCGCTACCGGCGAAGGGCCCCTCCTCCCTTCCTCCCCCCCCCCCCCGCCTCGTAGTAATTTCACCTGCGGTTTTAATACGCGCGTCTCGCGCCGCGTTAAAAGCCGCGATGAAACGTCGCGCGACCGTAATGCACGCGGTCGACGAGCGGCAGGAGGGAGGGAGGGAGGGAGGGAAGAAAACAAAACGAGCATCGTGGGCGAAAAAAAAATCCCCGATGTACCGTCGTCACCGGCGGCAACAGCGGAGCGGACGGTCGGTCCAACCCCACCGCTCCCCTCTCCGCCTTGCGAGCAGGATCGCTCCCGCACGTTCCCGCACGTTCCCGCACGCTCACGCTAGAGCCGGGGTGCCGAGCGAGCGCGAGAGCCGAAGGCCGGCGCGAAGCGGCGCCGGAAACGTCCGAAGCCGCGGACGCACTGCCGAAACGTCACGTAGGCGGCGTGTTGCTAGGCGGTCGGGCAGAGGTGGCGCGCGGCGAGGCCGGTGGGGCGAGGGGGCGAGGGAGGGGGGGGGGCCGCGGAGGCTCCCGCGGAGTGGGAGCGTCCCGTATATAAGTCGCGTCAGCCGCCGCCGGCCGATCAGTCGAAACGGTCTGGGTCGCCGCACGGTGTCGTTTCGCGCGATCTCTCGAGTCTCGCCCCCTCCTCCTCCTCCACCCCGCGAGGATCAGCCCCGGTGAAAGCTCGTCTCCCGGTGATCCGATCTCCCCGTCCGGTCGCCCTGCTCGCGCGCACGTCGCTCGCCGTCAGCTCGCCGTCGACGAGCTCCCGTTCGCGCGGAGGATCGCGCCGCCGTTCGGCGAGGCCGACGAGAGGACAGCCGTCGTCGTGTCCATTGTGCGCCCGCCGCCGGGAGTCCCCGCGACACCATGGAGGTCCTGCCGTGCCCCGTCAACGTGGACTTCAGCAACACCCGAGGTAAGCGCCGGCTCCCCCCTGCCCCCCCCCTTTAACGCGCCGCCGTCAGCCGCGCGTCGATTGTCCGCTTCTCCGCTCCGTTCCGCCGCCCTCCGGGCGAGAGCCCCGTTGTTCTCAGCTGACAACGCCGGCTGGGGATCAGCTGATTTTTGCTACCGCGGCACGTCCCGGCGGCCCCGGATCGCGAGCTCCGGGCTCGCGACGATCTCTTCGGGCGCACCGGCGATGTACCGGCGAAACCGCGAGTTATGGTTGCGTCAGCGGGTCTTCCGATCGTACGAGGGAGAGGAGGGGGGGGGGGGGAGAGTGCCCTTCGCTGCCGTTTTTCCACGCTCTTCGATCGTTCCCCCTCGCGTCTAACCGCCCGTGCGTGTTTGTAAATGGAAGTTTCCCAAAAATTCACCCGCTCGCCGGTTCCACCGGTAAATATAAATACGGATCGACGGCGTTAACGCGTACGCGAGGTGACGAGCCGCTTCGGATCGCCGTAGATCGCGAGAGACGTTAATGTGTGGTAGCTGTGCGCTCTTTTCTTCAAATTGGCGAACGATCGTGCCCCGCGATTCCCCCTCGGCCTCGTTTCCGGAAATTTCGGCGACGCGCGGGCCAGGAGACGCCCCGGTGTGGGATTTTCGGACGAAGAAAGTGGCCCGGTGCTTGGGGAAAAGTACGCGAGACACGCGCACGGTAATTGTTATCGGAGGCGAGTCCCCTGTTGTGCGATGGGTTTCCAACGCCCGAATGTTAGCGGCGAATTTTCCATCGAACGGACAAGTTCACGGTGGTGCGAGCCGACGGTGCCCGCTAATTGTACGGAGAGCCCGCTGTCCCATATTAAGATCCTGTCGCACAACAGGGGACTTTACGAGCCACGGCGAGTGTCGTGATCGCTCGCGTTTGGTTTTCAATGAATGCCGACGATTATTATTGGAGGAGAGTCCCTCTGTTACGAGACAGCCGGTTCCCAGCGCCCCGATTCAATCGCCAATCTTTTCACGCGACTATTACGCAATTTAACGACGAACCTTCCGCCAAACGGATCTCGGCTCCGAGGGCAGTGAATTCACGCGGCGACGCCAATAGACGGTGCTCGTTAATTTAAGCCGAAACCCTGTTATTTCATGTTGGAAGCTCTTGTCTCGTAACAGGGGACTCCCCTCTGCGGAGCAGCGGAGCCCCGGGGCGAGAGACGGCGAGTCTCGCGATCGCTCGCGAATTTGAATTTTCGCGAGCGCCGACGGATTTTGTTAAACGCGGACGAGAGGGATCGAGGTCAGGCGAGCGCACGTACTACGTTACCGGCGAGCTCGCCTCATCCTCGCCGGCCGCTAAGCAACAATGCTCGGAGCGAGGCTCGGGATAGATCGGCGCGGAAAGAAACGTCACGGTTCAAACGCTCCCGCGATCGTCGCCCGCGATCGAAAAATCGCATGCAAGCGCCCGGCGAGTTTCGTTGGCTCGCGCCCCTCCCCCCCCCCTCTCCTCTTCCTCGACGACCGTTCTTTGTTACGTCGCGCGGACGATCGGGTTTTATAAATAATAGAGGCGATGATCTCATCGAATTAATCGAGATTACGGGCCGCGATCGAGTCGTACGCGAGCGCGAAACTGGGGTAACGTCGAAAGTATCTAATCGCGGGGAGCGTGGCGTTAAAGCGCGATTAAAAATTACGTCGGGGCTCGGATTACGTTTGGGGGGGAATGGCAGATAACGTGAATCATCGGCCGAGCAAAATATGTTTTTCGTCTTTCGCCGCGCGGCCTTTCGATGTTACGTCGACGATATCCGGCGGTATCGTCGCCGAATCCGATGTTAACACGCTCGAGATTACGTCAGCCCGCGTTTTTTCGTTATCTCGCCCGGAGAATGTTGCGCGCGAGACGCTGGGTGTTTTTCTCTCTTTTTTTTAAATCGAGTATCCTCAGCGTCGGACCGTCTCGGGTGGAAATTCGGCGAGACCGAATTGCGGGACGCGTCGCTCGCTCCAAGTTTCCTCTCGTTCTAATGATCTTTTAATTCGGATTAAACGAGACAAAGTCGGCCGAGCCGAATTAGTTTTATTCGAGTCTCGCCGGCTAATTGCAGAAATGATCGCGCCGAGCTGTCCGCAGGCCTCGAAATGGAGGAAAAAAGTGATCCGCCACTTTCTTTTCAATTGACCGCCTTAACGTTTGGCTCGCCCGACGGGGGAGGCTGTGAGAGAGAGAGAGAGAGCGCGCGCTTAATTCCGCTTAATTAATTGTTACAGCTGGAAGCGAGACGGACGAATTGGACGGTGCCTGTCAGGCGCTGGCGAAGAGGCTGGAGGTCGAGCTCAGGAGGGCCAAGCACGCCCAGCTGGCTTGCGGCGAGGTCCTCCTGCCTGCCGACTTGCTGCCCAAGATAGCCAAAGATGTACTTACCATGGCGGAGAACGAGCCCTGCGGCCTCCGGTAAGTGAGAAAAATCGAATCCGAGCGGGCTCGGGAATTCGGATAAATATTATCTCGCGCAACAAGTGTCCATCTGGAGAAACACCGCGAGACTTTCCTCTCCGCGCTTGTTTTTTTTTGCGCGCGCGCGCGAACAATCGAATTAAAGGCGATGTCGGCAATTGCCGATGAAGTATTCGGAGCGATCTTCTTCCCGGCGAAAAGTTGATTGGTTTTGTCGCGCTCGATTGTTTCGTCAATTTTAACAGCTTTATTCGTTGATTAAAGATCGACGTTGAAAGGTGGAAATTCGTTATCGCCGCTACTTTCTAAACGGACAAATGTTTTTCCAAGTGAAACTTCAGTTTTGATATACTTGAATGAAAGTTTTTCGATGTGTTTGAAACATTCGACGCGTCCCTGTTTCAGAGGCTGCACGCTGTTCATCAGCTTCGAGACGGACAGTATGTGCCGCAAACTGTCGAGAATACAGTGCGACCCCAGCACCGTGTCGACCTTCGAGCTTTATCTCACGCTGAAGCAGGACCACACGTCCTGGCACATGCTGCTGCCTCAGTTCTTAAAGTGAGTACTCGCGATTAGAGTTGAAATTACCCAATCTCGCTCGCGTCGACGGGATTTTATCTCTCGTGCAAAAAAATATCTCGTCTTCCTTTGTCGTCGGACCGAGACATCCTGTTTGTTGCGTTTCATAATTGGCCGTTGTTATTCCGTGTCTTCACTTCGATAAAACCAAGTGCAATCGCAACTCGTCTTGCTCGCTCGGATCGTGCGATTAGATCGTATCTGAATAATTTGGATCCGTCCAATTTTCCTGTTTTTACAAACCTCGCGTTGCAAAATATTGTACACTTTACATACAATGCGATCAGCGCAGTTGTTTGAGATGTAACGAAACTCAGAGCTCGATTCGTTCTTTTTTCTTTCAGAAATCTCACTCGTGGCGGCACCATCATGATCAGTAGGGACTTCACTCTGCAAAAGAAGAAGCTCTACAGGTCTTTCCAGCAATCTCATTGAGGGGCCTCGGGGATCGCACACTGGGGTTTTGCACGTTTAACGATCACCCGTTTTGCCTAAACGGGTGCGGCCATTTTTGTCAGTCTGCCGCTCCGCGGGCGTCAGCCAAATTTGTACAATATCGGGAGGCCAGGAAGGAAAAAAAAAAGAGCCAAGACGGCGGAAGCAGAGATGCGGACCTGAGGTTAGATTTCGCCGTTGCAAACATTGTAAAGATCGCGCACTGTCGCAATCGCGCAAGATGTTGCGCTTAACCCTTTAACTCGGAAATTAAAGATACGGAGAGGTACACTTGGATTTCCTATATGAATGACATTTCACTTGCGGGAGACCGTAGAATCTTTTTGACCGATGATACCGTTTGCGCACGCGTATGCGGAAATAAGATTGTTCTGTGTGTTTAGAATTTATTCGTTGGATATGTAAGGAAATTGAGTAGCTCGTAGAAAATGCTTTACGGTATAAAATAGTTGCAGTTTGAATGCAACAGTTGTACGGAAAGTTGGATCTTGCGTCGACGGTCCAGCGTGGATCTAATTGTAAGAATTGAACAGTTTAGGCGTCCCGAGATCTAATAGTTTAACAAGGTCGGGATCTGAGGTGCCGAGGATCCACGCATCTCAATCTACAGGAACGGAGGGGGGGATTAAAGAATACAATCGGCCGACATCAGCTTGTAATTGTAATCCGGAAGTTAAACGATTAGGTTCGAGGGACGCCGGTATCGAAGAAGGAAATTTTGCGAGACTAGTTTGTAAGATAACGTAGACTTTGAAGATCGTTGGAGTTGAGGACTGTAGAATTTAAGGCTTCCAAAATCTAGGGATCTAGATTTTTGGAGTTAGAAGTATTGTAACGGTAAGGATGAAAATCTAATACAGTTCCCACTGCTGAACGGCGAATCCGGTTAAAGGGTTAACGACAACAACATCGCTCTTTATTTTGTCTGCTGTCACCATGCAATACTGTATTCAAGGAGAGAGAGAAAGAGAGAGAGGCCTATTACGCGTTCGATAATTGTGATAGCGCGAGACGAGTTGTAGTAATAGCAGATCTTATATCGCGAGGAAGTGGCTCTCGCGCCTTCGTTCTTGAAGAGGATATGTGATTATAAGACTTGTAACAAATTTCACGTGATACGTAGCGAGTATGATTAGTTTTTAGGGAGCGCGTTTTACTGATTAATCGTAGTCAGGTAGCTATTAGTCGCGTCGGATGTTTCGTGACGATCTTTCGAGGCTCGAGCGTGCGCTCTCGCACGAACGGGCGCGCATTGTCCATTTTTTCATCGTGAAATGCGAAACGATCATGTTGGACTAATGTGGCAGCATATTTCCCAAATAGGATTCCTTTATCAAGATCCTTGCAGGATGCCGCCCCAGGGAAATGCACCGGTGAGACCGGCATTTTGCGATTAATCGAGTCACCGTTGACACCGGCAATAATTCGAGTACGTAATCACGTAATTGAATTATCTTGTATTCAGAAGCGCAAGAGTGCAAATAACAATTTTCCAATCGACTTTTCACACGGTCTGCCGAACTTGCGAGAGAACGACCTCTCCTTTTTCAAAAACAAACGATTTCAGTAGGATGTTGTCACGGTGCGCATTTTTCTGGGACACCCTGTATATCCCTATGGTAGATGGTACACAGATGTTCAGCCCATACCGTCATTCCATCGATCGATCTTTCTCCCTCGTCATTTTCTCCTTTCATAACAGTCGCTATGTGTGTGAAAAATCTCGTTAAATTGTAATAACATCTTCTCTCGATGTCGCGATGCTGATAATCGTCCCCGCGTTATCACCGATAAGTACATTAATATTCGCGCGATCATTGCCGGGTGATTCGTCTCGACGACAACGTATTTGAGCCATCGAGTTGTCGGCGGAAGCAGCGCGCTTTCGCCCTCGGTCTGCATCGTTAGCGGCGTTTTGTTTCAATATTCCGCGCGCGGAGATTTCGGTCCCGCGAGTGTCGAACGTATCTCGAGGGGAAGAGTTCGTACCTCGTGAAAGGCTCGTCGCGGATGTTTCGTTTACAGTCTGCGGGATCTAGAGGGTCCCCTTAATGAGTTGGAGTAAAGCGGTGCAATTTCTAAACGTTTCAGAATGTATCTTAAACCTCTCGGGTTAAGAGGCAAGAAGCAACCTTATCTTAAATGGGGTAATGTGTAAATGTACATCCACTAGATAGTCCAACTGTATCTCTCGTCGTCGGTACAGTCCGAGAGACGATCCATCCTGAAGCTGCATCGCTTTAACTCTGCGTAGCTTCAAACAGATTTTCACAAGGAACAGTGACGAGACGAGTCCGCGGTTCGCTGTTTAACACGTTGCAAGGGTTAGAGAGAGAGAGAGAGAGAGAGGATTAACATTCTGTCGTTAAATTATATTGTTCGCAATCTTTCGATTTGTCATATTGTTATTATTATTATTCGTTGACTACCGTACGTACTGCTACTTACGTTGTGGTTAATATCTGTTCGCGTTTACCTTTGTGTCTATATATATTTTTTTTTATTTCTTTACCTCCCTTCTCTGTGTGTTTTTTTTTACTTTGCTTCGGTCGCTTTTCGTCGTAGCGCGAATTAAAGACCTTAGTGGCGGTATTGTGATATTAAGAATTACGAAGTGATTAAGAGAAAGAAGCGAGTGTGTGATTATCGTTAGGATTTAGATTAGAGACACTCGTGTAAAGTGTTCTTCGCGGGGTCGAGAGAAACGTGTTGCGTAGGGATACGAGCCCCTCCGTTTTACCTTGGCGCAAAAGAAAAAAAGCAAAATAGATTAAGATCGAAAACCTCGTGGTTCACTTACAAAGGGTGGCGACGCTTTAACCGGTGAATCGAATATTTATGCCAGAAAGTGAGGCTTCCTTTTACGAACCGCATTACAACTGGATGCGTTCCGCGACGAGACTCAATGGAATTAGAGCGAACTCGTTCTTTTTTTCTTTTTTTTTGTGATAAACTGGAACTGTCTCTTTCAAAGTCGGCGAAGCAAAAATACCGATGGTGTTGCAATGAAATTCACTGTTTAAGAGAGAAATTGTATGGAAAGATTTATTTGTATATATTTTATTTTATACGTTAAAATAAATTATAATTTTTATTGAAAAGAAAATGTGATCTTTTTCACGCGCTCTGATGTGATACAGTTTTAAAACTTGTTTCTCTGTTAACACTTGTGCGTATTTAATTGCTATTTTTTACAGCCAAGGATCTGGATATAGTCTCACATATATATGTATAGAGTCGATTTTCTAATATACATATATTCATATGTATATTAGAGAATCTGTGAGAAACAAGGTTCTCTAGAAATTTTCACTGTCCAAGAGCATAATCGAGGATCTCTTGTATATCTTTCGCGATTTCGAAGATCTTGTGAATCAAACAATTTTCGGGATCTTGATCTCAAGTAACGTGTAAAATAAAATTCGTTGCATTTTTTTCTGTTTAAATATTGATTCGATACCACCATACTTAATCGAATATTACACCTTTCTGTATAGCGACTAGTAAACATTGGAGTAGAGCGATACAAATGTAGTTCATATTTCCAATTCCTTTGCGATTTTGTCGCGGAAAGGGAACGTACGAGGTATCGATACCTTGGAACAAGGAACGAACAATTTACCCGGGCGAGTTGAAAACTTGTTTCTCGATAATCTAAATGATGGAATTGTGTGAACCGGTTAAAGCTTTAAGGGGAAAGAGACACGGTCCCGCGTCCAGAACGTTTTCCCACCATCCTCCCGAGTACGTACATCTACATCCCCTTTATCTCGTACGAGGACGAGAGAAGCGAAGTGGCTGGAGGGTCGACGTAAGAATAAGGGAGGGCCACGTGTAGAGTTAACCGCGCGTTGTAAATTGGGCTATCGCATTTGCACGAAGGAGTAAGACTGATTTGCTGATGTAACAAACGAAAGACACGGAGACGTTGACCCGTCTCAAGCCAGCTGGCACTTAACAGTATACAGTATAACCGTAAATCATTGCCCGAGAAATACTATCTGGAAAAAGAAAAGAGT
>NW_011967099.1:71532-76063 GCF_000949405.1 Vollenhovia emeryi
TTGTTTCAATGAAACAAATTTCAACCAAATAAATAGGAATACTAAATCCAAAGAAACCGTTCTCTCTGTGTAGAATCACATCTCGCAGGATATCGATAAAGTAACGATTATAGAGACAGGAGGCGTATAAATTATAAATGCGGATCTCTTTTTCTCGGGGAGTGACATTTGGCTCGTACCGCGTATCGACATGTACTATTGTAATGAGCAGATTTTTTTTTCTTTCAATAACAAACGCTACAAACGACGTCGCAAGTCGAAATTGTCGCATTACGGAGCGATAGAAAGCAATACTCGCGGCCTCGTTTAATTGTTGTCGGTTAATTACGAATGTATGAGTAAGTTGCGAGCGGCTATACGTTTTACACATGAAAGATTAATCCTACACAGTATAACACTTGATTTTTTTTCTACACGGAAATGTGAATGCGTCCGCGTATATTATATTATCAAATACGATGTAATTTATATTATATTGCAAATACCGTATATAATATATATATACATATATAATGATATATTTTATAACAAATTCCAAGTTGCTATGCGAAATAAAGGAGTCAAGTGCGAGAGCTATATATATAAAAAAAAACGAAGCTGAAGAAAATCACGAAAACTCTCTTTGTGATCATTTTATTTATATTCGATTTTATAATTGAATGTGCGCGTACGTGTAACCCCCTTCCCCCCATAGCGAAGTTTTGAGACCTATTTGAAGCGTCCGTTTATATATCGTCGAGGGTTAAACGTGGATGGAACCATTTATATGTACATGTGCTTTCTGAAATATTATATATCGTGATAAACACAATAATGTCGGAAGTGACAGCGGCGGCGAATCGCGTCGTTAATCACGTTTTTATAGTGTGTGAGAATTTTATCGAAGACGTTGCGCAAAAGTTTATCTCATTCTTTGTACAGAGTAAGAGAGAGAGAGAGAGAGAAAACAGTACAAGTTTTTTCCTGCAAGAGAAATTAAATAATATTACGGAACATATATATATATACGTATATATATACATATATCATGTATGTATAAGCTAGATTAATATCTAACTGCGTTCTCTCGAGGCGTATCCCCGGTGGTGGTCCTGCGCGGGACACATCGTAAAAGAGAATTGGATCAAGTCCAAATGATAACAAAAATTCAATTGCCGATAAGTTACGGCGGCGAGAGTCTCGTCGCTGCCGCTTGCGTGACAAGAGCGATTAAAAAACAACAACAAAAAAAGAAGAAGAAGCGCGCCCCGTTGATTGCCTCCATTATTTATCGTTTGTAGCGATTGTTTCTCGACAAAGCGAACGTTGACAGGATCGATCTGCGAAACGACGTGCGTTACGCGCGCGGATGCTGCAAATTGAGCCTCGCACCGCGGGACGTATTCCCGTTTCACCAAGCGAATTGTTTTTTTTTTTTTTTTACGGGCCGAGGAAAAATTTCCTGATCTCGTGAGCGGGCGAGGGTCTTTCCGCCCCCCTGTGGCGAGGCCGAGCGCGTAAACGAGGGATCGGCCACAAGTATTGTTGAGATATTTATGCGTTTGCGAATGTGCGTAATAGCGTCGCGACGATGATCGAGGAAAGTTTAATCCTAAATAGTATAAAACAATTTAAACGTGCACGAAAGTTTGGCAGGAGCGGAAGAAAGAGTTTCCTGGACTCGGTCCAAATTGTCCGTTTGAGTTCCAAGAATTGTAAGGATCTCTCGAAAGCTCGTACGACGCAAACACAGAGCTGATAATCTTCCTCGATTTTCTTTCGGACGTAGACAGGAATATTCTCTCTCTGCTTTTTTTATACTGTTGAGGATTAGACGTTAAGTTACTGCGGGGACGAGGATTGATGAAGGTACGCTCTTCACGGCGAAAGGGTGGAAATGAGAACGAGTTTCTCGTACATCGCGAGGGGGTAGAGAGGAGGAGGAGGAGGAAAGAGAGAGGGGACAGATAATATTCGTAATGTCGCACAGCAACGATTTGCGCGACGCTCGCTGTGCTTTGGATATTTTTGTACCTTGCGCGATATGAAAGTCCGATTACGTAGTTTTCGCGATAGTTTGCTCGCGATTAATGCCGCGGCTTCTCGATACGTTAGCGATCCTTTGCGAGCGCACTTTTCCGTATTAAGAAACGCTATGTGATGTTATTTCTAATTTGTAATAATACGGCAGTTTGTGCTGCGTTTGAGAAAATAACAGAGAAACGTGTATCAGAGAGGACTGTTGTCGATTTGTCTTGCTCCCCGTTGCCCCACGTTATCATCCTGGACCTCCTGTCGGAGATTCTGCAAAAACTTTATTCACGTTTCCTTCGCGGCGAGATAAGCGCGAGAATAAAACGCGCGCAGATAAACATTTTCCGATTATTGAAATACTAAAACAAATATATCCTATGATAAATGCAATAATTATTGCACAGTGTTATGCAACACACTTTGCAAGATGAACAATATACCAAGTATAAGCGCCATCCAATCGAGAATTATACAATTTAATTATTTGGATATATTTTGTTAGAAAAAAAAACATTTTTAGCTTCTCTCCAAAAGTGATGATATCATCAAATTGCGCCAACTAAAACGGATATTCAGACTAGATACCTTGTTAGTTTTGACATTAAAATGTTATATCCAGACAATCCAGCATTTAGGTCGAAGAAAAGTAAGCGAAATTACGATTCAAACTTTTGAGGATCAATTTGCGCCGGAGATAAATATAAGGTAACTTGGGATTTTGATGAAATCGAGAGAATTCCCAGTCGAGTTTGTGCAACCGAATGCGAGCTCGAGTTAAATAAATTGTTTACCTTTCACCTAGAAATTTGTGAGGTTCTGATTCTGAGCAAGTTTCATAAAAAAGGCCAAGTTCCAAAGTAGTTATACTTATTAGCACTTTCGCGAAGTCGTCGAAATGACTCGCGTGGAATAACTTGATCCGGCCCGAGCGAATAATCGAAATTCGTGTCGGGCAAGTGTTGATTATCGAAACATAATACCGGGATTGCGAGGCGTACACAAACAACGGCGTGAAACGCGCCGACGTGGCGACAAAGGAACTGTTGTTGCTCGCGAAAAATGTTTTTCGACATCGATATTTGCACAGAGTTTTCAGATAAAACGCTCGCGAAACTCAATATCCGTCGAAACGAGATAAATTGACGATAAGTGCATTATCAGCGGTGGGAGGGAAACTGTATTTATACGCACGACGGCCCGGGGATAATTTATAAATTTGCCCACGCCTGTGCAAACAAACGTCGGGCAAATTAATAATTGAATATGCGCGATACATTCAAGATACTCGCGAGCGTAAAACGCGAGGAGTCGGGATTAAAGCTCGAAACGCCGCAGCGTGTGGGGGCCGTATTGTTTCAACTAGTTCCCGCAATTATCACGGCGTACAGGACTGGATAGGAGAAACCGGTTTCCGCGTGCGCGCGCACGCGCTGCTGCGGTCGCCCGGCCGCAACTCGTTTGTTCGCGTTTCCATCTCGAAAACTCGTATTATATCGGCACTATTCCGCGTAGCTCCTCCGTGAAAAAAAATCGTACGCTGCATAAAGCGTAATCGCGTAAAACCGGATCGGAGGATTGCGCAAGCGTCGCCGATCCTCGAGCGTTGATTCAACTTTTCGCGATTGTTGCGCGACTCGCATTTGTTTTTCTCTTTTACTACACGTTCGCCAGTGTATGCCGTATCCTTGTATCATATTATACTGCCCGATGCTCCACTCGATCGCGGAACAACGGGGTCTCTTGTGAGCAGACCTCGAGACCTATTCGACGAAAGCCGGCAAAGATTTCAAACGGCCAATTTAATAGTCACAAATTTTTGGAAACTCTTCTAGAGCCACTTTGACCAAACTCTGATTAACTTTTAGTTGTTATCAGTAATAATGTAGAGGTGACGCTCGTTTTATGTGTACACAATTAATTTGAATTTTGAGAGGCCAAAATTAACGAGCTGGTATGTTGGATGTTTTCAAAGTAAAGTTGTATTCTAAATTATTTACATCGGTGAACGTTTCGACTTCACTTAGTCTTTCTCAACACCACATTATCTAATTTGCTTAATGTAACTTAATTAAATGTATACGAGTTTTTTTGTTAAATTATAAATTTGAATAAATAAATTATAAATAGATTTTTCGTGAATAAGTAAATTATAAATAGCTTTTTAAATAGTAAAATCGTCCGATATCTCCGAAAGTAAAACATGTAAATGATTGTCCCCCCCTGTATATTATATAGTCATTGTAGTAAAATTAACAATAAGAAGAAGGAGAGTACGTCCAGTCACTTAATTAAAACATGTCTACAATCTTAAGACGGACAGAGGCCAACGGCAATCGTTAAACTTATTCTATTTTTTCGTAGATCAGTTGCTTTGTTCTTCGGAGATGTATTAGATGCATTAGAATACAATTTTACTTTGAAAACATCCAACATACCAGCTCGTTAATTTTGTTATCACTAATTTCGCCAACAAGAAATTTTCTCTCTTTTCTTTTCCTCCCTATCACAGAGAGAACGG
>NW_011967099.1:77214-78940 GCF_000949405.1 Vollenhovia emeryi
TGTGTACGTATCACAAAATTGGCTGAGTTAATCAATGGAGCTTGGTCAAAGTGGCCCTAGAGTATTTAAAAATTGATCTATCTGTGCGATTAAACCCGACACTACTGTTGTAACGGAATTCAAATTGAAATCGAATTATAAATAAAGGATGTACGCTACTGTTTGCCCGCGCCTCTTCGCTTTTGATAGCGTAAGCACTTGTCGATTTTACAGCTCGAGAGGCGTCGATGCCGCACGAGATCGAACGGAGGTCTTTCCGAAGTTCAGACGTAGCTGCCCAGTGGAAGTGTCGCGTCAAAATTTTTCAGCCTAAACGCGTCGTCGTCCAGCTGCTCCGTCGATTTCGTGGCGCCAGCCTTCGACGCGCGTCCTACGACCTAGCGCGAATGACTTTGTTAACATCTCCGGGTGTTCAATAAGCTAAATCGGGAACGCTTCGGGACACATCTGTGTCTAATTTAGTGGCGAATGAGTTCTGGCTCATATCCGCGTCCGGACGCGGTGTCTCTTCCTGAGATCTGGGATATCAATAACGCGTAGGTAATTCGAGCGTCGTGCCGCGATAACGGGCTGGCAACTGGGTGACTCGCGCGCTCAGCTGACGGCCGCCGGTATATCCACTGACGTTCGGACGCTTCGCGCGAACACGCACGCACCGGTTGTACACGTACAAACCGCCTACCGTTTCCTCGCCGACGAGAGGCCGAGTTGGCGCAGACAGTTTGCCGCTGCGAGCGAAAACTCGAGTCGGACAGGAAACGGGGGGCAAAGTCAAATTGTTAAAGGCCGACGTTATCCTTCCAGCTAGATATCTTCGTGTGCTTTTACGATCACCTCGGGATCGAGAGACGTACGCAACTCTTGTTCTTTTCTTGTTTTTCAAGTCGGAGAGACGGAGAACTGTCGGTGAAACGTCGTGGAAACTGCGAGAAACCTGTCAGATGTCACGTCCACGTTTTTCGCCAATGCGCGCGTATAGTTACGTTCGGCAAAAAGTATAGAGATAATAATGTACAAAGCTATTTTCTTTCATGACCTCACCAGTCTACTTACGTACAATTAGTCTATCTTTGAGCGCTCGGTTCTCGCGTGTTTTTCTTGAAACATCATACCGGAACTTCTTTTTATAAGTCGGACAGCGCTAGTTGAAATCAGCCGAGTTCGATTTAACGATTCGTATTTCACTTGTCGTTTGCATTCATGTCCTTCGTCTATGGACTGAGAGGATGACAGCGACGAAAGGGATTGCGCCGGTAACTTCTCTCTCCATATTTTTCCTTTCACGTTAGGGAAGCATGAAAACGCTACAGTTTCCTTTGTTTATTATATTACACGTTTATTTATATCGTAATTATATTATTTACCACTTTCAGATCGATACTTCGAGGCCAGCGGGACCATTGCCAACTTGTCGCTTGGCAGCGATGGAAAGCAAGTGGTACGCGATGTATTCACCATTTACCTTTTTTTACTTCCGTAAGCCGCAGAATGACACCGAGCGTTCTAGTTTCGAGCTATTGACATGTAAAGTCGAGATAAGAATCACCAGTGTGTCCCTCGATTTCTCACTTTAGACGAGACTGCATCTTTCCAGGAGCGAACGAGATAACGAGGGTAAAATTTGGTTTATTTTAATTCAAAGTTTGATCCCTCAAATTTTCGTCATTGAAATAATCACCTCTTTCGCCTCCCCCCCTCTCTCTAACGATTCTAACGATTCTCTCAG
>NW_011967099.1:79550-82637 GCF_000949405.1 Vollenhovia emeryi
TCTCTCTCTCTCTCTCTCTCTCTCTCTCTCTCTCTAACGATTCTAAAGCCCGTATCAGACTACGGATTGAGATTGAGATTAGATTGCAATTTGGCCAATTAGAGTAAAAGTTACCAAACTTGAGATTAGTAAACTTTACTGTGATTGGTCAAATTTCAATCTAATCTCGATCTCAATCCGTAGTCTGCTACGGGCGTAACGATTCTCTCTTTCTTTCTCAAGGCATGACATTGGTCCTGGTGGAAGCTGGGCTTTACCCGAAGGGTCGATTACTTGGACTAGATGCGTTTACGCGGGCACGCACACAAGCGTAAGTACGTACAACACGTTGCCCATGCGCGAGCGTTTATCGTTCGCATGCAAGTTCGTTTACCCCGATGTAATAATCGCCATCCCTTATCTCGCGGCTTCCTGCGGTGCTCTCACTTTCGCGTCTCGATCACGGCGCGCTGCGCTGATCGAGGCTCTAATCCGCTGTCTCTGTTTTTCGTTAAGATTAAACGAATCGCGTGTCTCATGCGCGACCAGGACGACGGCAGAGAAAAATTTCGCAAATAAAAAAGCGAAAGATCTCCATGGCATCGCGTTAAATCGTCCAACTTTAATTAGAATCAATGGCCCGTGTTTACGCGCGCGCTCCCGCGCGTTACGCTTTTTGCGTGTCTGTTTCGCATTTCCTTGTTCAGCGCGAAGGGGCTTGAATCGGGACAATAATAAATCCATCTCTCCCTCTATTTACCCGGATTTCCCTATTATGCACAACGCCATGATCCAACCGTCCAAACTTGGAACGCATCCTCAGCCGTTGAACCCTTTTCGGAGTTCATGTTTGCGTAATAGATGGGCAATCTGCCCGTAGCCCGCTCTATTTTCACTTTGGCAAGGGTGCGTTATACACAAAAATTTGCGTAGCGTGTTGGCGGCCGGGTAGGGAACCAACCGGTTTTGACGAATTATTCTTGGCCGAGAGATAAAGATCGTTCGCGTACGATCGATCAGCGTCAGCGTATTATGCGCGTAGCTGCGGCCGTTCGGCTTCGGGGATTTACGAAATATCGTAACAACGACGAGAACGTGTTGCCATGACGGTAAATCTGCTCGTCGTAAGCCGGGGCGAGGTCGCATTAGCGTTAGCGGGCCGGTAATAGGGAAAAATCCTTGCCCTTTTCGGACCCGTTTCACGAGGCTCTCGACTCGTTTAATTGAAATCGCTGTGATCAAGTCGACGAGCGTCCGGAAAAAGAGGCTCGCAAGGATACAGACGTAGCGACCCTAAGAAACTCGTTCGTCACCAACAATAAGACCCCGATGGCCCGAGTCCAAGTTTTTGGTACAGTGAAAAAAAAATGTGATAGATTCAACCAGTCGTCTGTTAGAAAATGGACGAATCAGAATTCTCTTTAGGATTTACCAGATTTGTAGTGAAGTCTAGCAAACTTCTGGTAATGAAATATCTTTCATGGTAAATCCTAAAGGAATTCTGATTCGTTTTCTAACAGACGACTGGTTGAATCTATCAGACTTTTTTTCAGTGTACTATTTTGGCACTTTTAAGAATAATTTTTACACCCACATAAACCAGCGTAAATTCTAAAAATTTACTTTAGCTCCTACTTAAAAGGACCCACTTCAATGCTAAATTGGCAAGAGTAGAAATTTCCGACACTATCGGTTTGAAAGTAGGAGTAAATTTTGTACTTGCAGTCCGACCTCTTTTACTGTCTCAGGTCCTTCTATAGAATAGAATTGAAGGTGCAACGTAGGGCCGAAATTTCGATCCGGGAGAATATTTCCGCTTTGTTCCTTACGGGTCTCTTTGCCACCTCTTTAAAAGGAGTCTACTGTACAATTTGTCTCCCTAGAATTCGTCCTTCCTTCGCTGAGAGAGGCGGACTTTTCGAGATCGCCCCACGCCTGGAAGACCGATTCGGATGCGGAGCGGATAGACGAGACGCGGGGAAGCATTTCGTGTTCTAAGCCACCGATGATACGAGGGGGCGGATTTAATACGGTTTTCGGGAGCTACCTGCGTTACGCGCGGGGAGGGCGCGGAGAACAAAGAAGCGTTTCTTACGTACGAGTATATATTCGACGACGAGGGAGCGGAGCGCGCGCGCGATGCGGGGAGCGAGCGGGGGAGGAGGGAGGAAAACAGGAAAGATCGCCTGGACGAAGATAGCGCGGCACAAAGACGTCTCTTTTGCTACCCCGCTGAGCGCGCGATATCGGCGTCTCTCTCCTTCACCCGTTCGGTCGACCCGCTATTTTCGCCTACGTTAAGAGTGTTGCGGCAGGCGAAGGGGAGAGAAGAGGAGCTCTCGCGAGGAAGAGAGAGAAAGAGAGAGCGAGCAGGAGGACGGAGCTATATACGAGCAGGACCGGCTTTAGGATGAGGCGAGCGAGCTGTGAAATCGACAGATTCTTCTGCGTGATGTGTTACAATCGCGCAGAGATGTATTTTGCACTAAAGACGCGTATAAAAATACGGTTTACATCGAGCAGGCTGTCTCGGAAAGACTTTTATTTTAGACGAGCAACGTATGTATCGTTGGAACCACCGTGAGGCGAGGCATCCTCTCTTCCTCGGTGATTCTGTCGCCAAGCGAATCCGTACATTTTGCCCGCCTCGAGACAAAGAGCCTTTGTCAGGCCGATATTTTTAGGGATATTATTTCGAAAAAAATCGACTCGTTGTTTAGAATTTTGATAACGACCGCGGCGGAGAAACGGTAAAACGACTGTCGAAATTATCCGCGTCGTTTTACATTTATCATCATCACGCCATGTACATTGTGGGCGTGCGTTTCAGGCTCTTATCATATTTTATCGCTGCCTATTGGAGCGATTGCGGCAACGTTGACATTCGCTTATTTCTAATAGAAGACGCTCATATTTTAATTGCCCTGAGGCTTTAGCATCCGCAAATCCGGCTCTGGCCGAGAGAAAGAGAGAGAGAGAGACAGAGAAAGATAGATAGAGAGAGAGAGAGAGAGAGAGAGAGAGAGGGGGGGAGGGGATAGGAAAGAAAAGAGAAAACGAAAAACCGGGCGAGAGAGGCGAGAAACGGCGACCGAGAAGGGAAGGAGT
>NW_011967099.1:83054-85104 GCF_000949405.1 Vollenhovia emeryi
GCAAAGTGGAGGCGCACAGCAAAAGAGAGAAACTGACGCGAGGAGGGAGAAAGACGAGAAAAAAGGCAACTGCGCTGGGGCGGGGGGGGGAGGGAGGGAGGGAAGCAGTAGCGAGGGGAGAAAGAAAACACCATGAAGAATCGAAACGGTAGTCGTTCGGACGATCCTGCTAAACAGGTAGATCGATATTGACACTTCGACCCGTATTCCGGGCCCGTTCCATATAGCCGTTGGACGCGTCTTTTTTGTTTACACGCTCGGCGAACGCGACGTAAAACTTGCACTATTCGGGCAGGTTGGCCGAAAGACGAGAGAGAGAGAGAGAGATCCCGACCTCGAAAGCGGGCGTCTCTTCTGCCAAGTGAGGGACGGCGGGGGGGGGGGGGGGGAGCGAGATGCCACGTAATTTTTAACTTTTAAAGAGAGCGCTCGCAAAATGACGAGTGCACCTGAGATCGCGTCCAAGATTGAGCTCGAAATCGCAGCGCCTCGTCCAGATAGCTTCAATTAGTTCCTTCGGCTCTCGTAAATCGCAATATCTAAATTTGTTTTACGTAATGTCTAGAGGCGTACGCGATTGCTGTTATTAAGCGGAATGTATACACACATACACACACACACACACACACACGTATACGCGCTGTAATTTGTATCTACGGGAAAACGTTACGCAATTATACTAATCGAGAACTTGTATTTTGTGCCGCGGACTTCGTGTCGTAAATTGATAGCGGTGTAACTGCTCATAAAGTTGACGGTAAAAGTGAAACGAGGAATAAAGTCGCGGATTAAAAAAAAAAGAAGAAGAGAGCGCTCAATAGCCGCCGAATGCATTTTACTAGGAGCAATATCCGATGCGTTTGGGCATTCAACTGGAAACAGGAGCAAATCCCGGAAAATCAGGGAGGATTATTACGATAATTAGTAGAAATGATTGTAGTAGGAATAATTAAAATAGAGTATCGGCGGTTTTAACAGAGAGCCGAGAGTAACGTCAGAAACAGAATCAGGAACTGCGTTGTCGTCGGGGAATAAAGCCGAGATTAGAATACAGCGATTCTACACGGCTATCAAAATTCGGAGAGAATAATTTTGTTAATCTGTGTACAAATTTGTTTTTCGATTCTCCATAATTACGAATTTAATTATTTTTACACAATCAGAAAACCAGTCTTAGTAGAAAAATTCTGCTACAACCTGTTTTATAGTACACACATTATACATACATTATTGTTTAATATTATGATAAGTATATCGTAAACTCCACAGTTTTTGTGCAATTGCATCGCGAATAAAAGGATTGATAAAATGTCGTACACGTTATTCAGGTTTTATATCTGTTTCCGACGCTTATGAACTGATACTAAGGCAATACCGAGAATTGTAGAAACTTACACGTTATATTATCATTCGTTTTATTTTTACATAACCAGAAAACCAGTTTTAATAAAGATATATTTAGAAAAATTATGCCACAACTTGTTTTGTACTACACACATTATATATACATACATTATTGTTTAATATTATGTTAAATATATCGTAAACCCTGCAGTTTTTGTGCCATTACAGAACTCAGAAAAAGAGATGGACGATATGTTATGTCATTGTTCGAGATTATCTGATGTCGACAAAAATAGCTATTAGTCATCTACGAAGATTGAGAATATAAAATGTAATAAGACTGGTTTATGGATATGTAAAATGCACTATATGGAATGTGTTAAAAGATACAGCTTGAATTTTATCTTTTTGGTATCTTATTGTTAGTCAGAAAAACAGGAAGAGAGAGGGGAAAGGGGAAAGGGGAGAGGGGAGAGGGGGAGGGAGAGAGAGAGAGAGAGAGAGAGAGAGAGAGAGAGAGAGAGAGAGAGAGAGAGAGAGAGAGAGAGAGAGAGAGAGAGAGAGAGAGAGAGAGAGAGAGAGAGAGAGAGAGAGAGAGAGAGAGAGAGAGAGAGAGAGAGAGAGAGAGAGAGAGAGAGAGAGAGAGAGAGAGAGAGAGAGAGAGAGAGAGAGAGAGAGAGAGAGAGAGAGAGAGAGAGAGAGAGAG
>NW_011967099.1:85653-88152 GCF_000949405.1 Vollenhovia emeryi
AGCACTCTGTAATCTCATGGAAACTGTAAATCACATTAGTACTTCATTTTTCATAGAACCGTTCGAGTTTTCTTTGTTATCCGACATTTTGCCCTGCGTGAAGGGAAGAGTTTCTTTGTCCCAACGACGCAGCGTCCCTACGCTATGATTAGGGTGCCAAAATGGCCTAGGCCCCGCTATGATCGACAGTGGTTTGGTGAGTGCTAGGGCCGGAGGGTAGGGAGACAAGGGTAGGAAACGAGCGGTAGAAATGGTGGGGGGGGGGGGAGCGATGGAACAGTCCATGATGCGAGATCGACGAGGACGCCACTACAGGATCATGTAGCGCGAAACAAGGACGGTTGCTGCTCGTTCGTGGAATATTCCGCTGAACTCTAGAGCGGGACTGTGCGGGATCTTTTGGTAGAGAGAGGGCGAGGGAGGAGGAGAAGGAGAGGGAGGGGGAGAGAGAGAGAGAGAGAGAGAGAGAGAGAGAGAGAGAGAGAGAGAGAGAGAGACCCGGGGAGTTAATGTCCCACACGGAACTAAACCTAGAGAGACACGAATCCGCGTTTTGTGGAAGCGCTTTCTCCTCGCGTGAGACGCATCGTCGAATAAAAGAAAAAATAAGCGACGCCTGAATCCCGTGGTAAATAAAATAAAACGGAAAAAACTGCTGCAGATCTTGATTTCGTAATCGCTGGCTGGCTTGTTGCATGTCGACGAATTGATGTTAATTACGTATGCTAATTACAGAGCTTAACATTGTATTCCCGTTCAGGTTGGATATATAAATATATACGCGAGGCCGATCTCCTCGTTTACCCGTTATTCGTGACAGCGAAAACACCGCGACGGCAACGTCTAAGATTTCGATAGCGAAATGATCCAAGTTACATCAACTTCGATCTCTGATCACGGTCGACCAGCTGCTGGCGTTAATACAATGTCATTTTGTTGCCATCGATATACGATTCAGTGATTTAATTTATCGCGTATCTTTTTTCCCCGGTTATGTAAAAGATGAAATATATATATGATACGCGCAATTCATGTGCTTCACAGAGAGTTTGAAGTTAAGCGGCACTAGTGGCTGTTAATCTTTTTTTTTCTTTGTTTATGTTAAATCGAGATATGTATCTATCTGGGTTTAGAAAGCTGCCACAGTGCTGCCAGAGGCGGTACGACTGTACTACTTTTGCTACGTTGCTATGGAAGAGACTCATATTTAACAGCGGATTAAAAAAAATCTGATATGAACTTGAAACACTTGCGAATAATTTTTACATAGATCCTGGGGCTCGATTCTTGAATTCATTCGAAGAAGAAACGTATACGAATATTCTGCTCTTACAGAAAAGTTGTAAGTTGATTGGCTATTCGCATGGCTTTTAACCAATCGGCTTTCAACTTTTCTGTCAGAGTACAATTTTCGCATACGCTTCTCTATCGAATGAATTCAAGAATCCAGCCCTTGGTTCGTAGAAGCTGATAAATGGCTGCGTTTAGTAGACAAAAATGCTTTGCAATTGTTGTAAAAATCATGATTGGAGTGTGCTCTTAGATTCAACTCAACTTAAGAGTTTTACTACACTAGTAAAATTTAAGATTTTTGCAAGACTTGCAACAACAGTTGCAAAGCAGCTTTCTGCTAAACGCAGAACGCATTATTAATTACACTCTCGTCTATTCGTTTATGACTACATAATTTCGATACTTATTTCTTTATTGTTTTCTTTTATCTTATTTCCCTAGTAGCACAATATATTGGCGTAATATTGGAAAATAATGTAAATCTAGATCCCAAATATTGGTCCAATATTGTAAGATGGACGCCTTCTCTTATTTAAATATTCTTATTACGTTGTTAAATATTGGCCAATGCACTATCCAATATAAATCTAATAACATATAATTATTATCGTGTAATATTTACATTTATTCCGTGGCCAATATCGGTCAATGCATTTCTAATATCTAAAATCCAACATTGGCCCAATGTTTTGCCAATGCACTGTGCTACTAGGGTTCCCTAGTAGCACAATATATTGGCGCAATATTGGGAAATAATGTAAATCTAGTATTCCCAATATTGGTGCAATATTGTAACATGGACGTCTTCTCTTATTTCAATATTTCTATTTAGCTGAAATTGATATAACATTATATCAATATTGCTAAAGAGATATATATTTAAATAAGAGAAGACATCCATGTTACAATATTGAACCAATATTGGGAGCTAGATTTACATTATTTTCCCAATATTGCGCCAATATACAGGGTGTTATAAAAGTACCGGAACAGCAGAATACCTCGAAAACTGAGCCCAGCAGACAAATATGTTTCAAACAAAAGTTGTATGGTTTCGAGGGGGCCATAAGATGGTACCATTGGTTTGACCTTGAAGAATTATTTGAAGATCACATGAAGGTCACGCCAATTTTTTTAAATGGCATCCCCTATTTTTTATTACATATTCTTGTAGCTGACCTCGAGAGCTTTCCAAAACGCTATAAT
>NW_011967099.1:89245-125358 GCF_000949405.1 Vollenhovia emeryi
ATATCTTGTAAAATATTTATTTTTTATCATCTTGCTCGACCAAAGTGTCGGGCGATCGCTGCGATGTGCAAGTCGCGATGGAACGCAACGGTAAGCCAGACGTTTCTCTCTCGCGACGTCCAAGTCGCACGCGTACGTACAGCGTAGCGGAGCGCGCAGCCGCGTCCACCATGTTGTTTCCCGCGTCGCAATTTCGCGTGTCTCGCCTCCGTAAACCGCGACTCGCGAGCGCAAACCAATGCCGGCGGGCGACTATCGGGGAAGGCGTCGGTTATCGCGCGGTCGTAACTGACCGATCTGCAATCCGACTCGTGTACGAGCGAGTAAAGGCCGGCGTCTGTTTTCGACTTGAGGCTGGGGCGAAGAAAGAGCGGCGTAAACCCTGCGGGCCCTGCGGTGAGTAAACCCGTTGCCTGCATTTGCACGAGTAAATCGCTCGTCGTCCATCGACAGCGAACATTATTATCAATTGTGATTTAATCTTATTACACAACTTTGGTCGTCCGACAACCCGAATCGACGCGCAATTTAAAATCGAGAAATAGACGCAGTCTATCCCCAGTCAGAAATGACTGGAAAACCGACGTCGAAACGATATCGAATCGATGCATTTTTGGTTCCATTTTCGAGCCAAGTCGAAAATGGAACCAAAAATGCATCGATTCGATATCGTTTCGACGTTGGTTTTCCAGTCATTTCTGACTGGGTCGTCATTAGGGCTAGTTTCACAAACGTCGGTCAACTGTTAACCAGAGTTCAGTCAACTCCCTATCACTTTCTATCTTATTGTCTAAATAAGAGACAGAGAATCAATTAACCTTCGGTCAGCAGTTAACCGTCGTTTGTGAAACTCGCCCTTAGGCTCGGTTTCATCAACGTCGCTTAACTTTAAGCTTAGCTTAACTCGTTCTTTGTTTCTTTCCAACTGTTACTTTAAAAAGAGACAAATGCGAATTAAGCAAAGATTAAAGTTAAACGACGTTTGGTGAAGCCGGGCATTAGACTGTTTATTGCGACAAATATTACCACATACCTCGGTGGTCGAATCGCTGAGACGCCTGCCTAGAGTGTACGGAGGTCCAGGTGAGGTAATATTTTTCGCAATAAATTTTCTTAATTAATATATTAATTTTCCTACATTGATCGTCGGTCTTGGGACCCTGGTAGCACAATATATTGGCGCAATATTGGGAAACAATGTAAATCTATTGGTCTAATATTATAAGATGGACGCCTTCTTTTATTTAGCCAATGATCGATTCGGCATCGATCGACGAGTCATTTCTCACTGGGGGGTCAATTTCGTCGCGAGAACCAGAGTATCTCCAGGGTGGAATACAAGAAAAGATCGTAGCTTGGAAACAATATTTATTTCAAAGACTCCCCCTCCCCGCGCGGCGACTGGAGGGTTCATTTGAAATGCTCTAATTACGGATCGTCGCACCTGATCGTCCGTGCGAGGCACTTTTCGCGCAGGTCACCTCGCGACCGCTCGACGACGATTTCCGCGTCGCGGTCCATTCTGCGAGTCGTCCGTACACCGTCGGGACACCTCGACGCGATCGGGGATGTTCAGCGACCAGCAACGGCGCCTCGTCGACAGAAACGGGACGTCCGTTCGACATCCCCCGATTATCGTATTCCAGATGCGCCCACTGCGAAACCGGTCGTTGAGACATGGCGCGAACGTTGCGTTCCCCCGAGACTTTTCGTCCAGTTACCCGAAACTAGGGCTCGCTATTATACGTTTAAACGGAAACACGTTTATACGTATAATTAGCTATCCGTTTATTAGAAACGTTTTTCCGAATACACGTGTTTTTACTTAACAAACGTTTGACCGTTTAAACGTTGAAACGTTTACTAGGCTCTAAGTGTAAACGTTTACACGTATATTAAACGTTTAAACGTGTAAACGTTTTTCTACAAATAAACGTTTTTCTGGAAGAAAATGTAAACGGATAAACGTTTCACGTTTAAACGTTTATTCGAAAAACGGAATAAAATCCGAGCTCTATACCCGAAACGCGCGCGTCCAGGCCTCGTACGCGCAATTGACGGCGAAACCGTAGGCCGCCCTCCGTAAACAACCCTCGTAAATTGCGTTCGCGGCCGACCGGACGATCTCCTCGCGGACGCAGCCGACGACGTGGCCGGCGTGCTCGTCCCCCAGTATTTCCTGCCACTTGGCCATTGGAATTCGAGAGGGCGGCGGCGAGAACTCCTCGGCGACTTCGGAGACGCGCGACACGCGCGACGAATACGTCGACTCGTTGCGCCGCCAGTTCCTCGGCATTGCTTCCCTCGATCGTTCTCCGAAAACTATCTTGATCCTGACAAAGTTCTTCAGTCAGTGGACAATGGTGCATCCACATTTTTAATAAACAAGTGACGTCTCGAGGGATCGATTTAAATGCCGAGTTTATTTATTGCTGACAAGTTCACGCATCTTGCGTGCATATAGCGTCCTCGTCATTTATGTTAATTTATTTCGTGCTGAGGATTGTAAGATTGTTCTTAGAAGAATCGAACAATAGAATTGATTTGAATTGAGAATTGATTTGAATTGAGAATTGATTTGAATTGATTTGAATTGAATTCGTCTACTGCAAGTTAGTCACTGTAGCCGATTAAGTATTGCGTGCGTGGTATCGTCACGCAAAGTGGGTTAAAAACATTGCTGCAAACAAAGGCGGTATTGCTCGTAACATTCAATATATATATTTATTGTCTCAAGATATTGTATGTATTGAAATTTACAAGGCTAGGAATTAAAAGGTAAATTGCGTTAAAAATAAATCGCGTCTAAATATGAAACGTTAACTTCTCTTCGTTGATGATAAATTACCTTTTAGCGGTAAATTTCTAATTTAAGGCCTAGCTGCAGATTCTTTCTTTTCTTATTTGTTTTGAAACTGTGAACCTTACGTAATTAGAAGCACTAACGGTTCTTTTCTCGATAGGATTCCAGTAAAAGCGAAACTGCAATTTATATAAACGCAATTCAATAATATTTTCAGCTCACGAGAGCGCCCGATCGAAGACGCCCAATCAATTGTCGGTCGATATTAACCCTTTAACCGATGTTGACGATTTATTTCTTCCTACTTAAAATTCAAACATTAAATTCATCATTTGCAGTAATTACATTTAAATTTAAACTATAACATGATTATGCGATGCGATGTTTAATTGAAAGTAACTCGATCGCTCTTTACGTAAATAAATAATGAATTACAGCAAATTTTGAATATTGTGTATATTTGCATCACGCGATCCTTATTAAGAGCAGTAAACCTTCCACTTTTAAATTGTTTCATTTTATGCTTTTCAAATACTCGTGTTCTAATATAAGATTAGAGCAGTGCCTCAATGAAGGCCATGGCTATTATGTCAACGGAACTTGGAATCAATTTATGAGCAAGTCCGTACTTAATCATAATTGTAGATGTGCGGTTAAGGGGTTAAACGATCCTAAACGATTCGCTAACGTAACGTTTTCTATTCGCTTGCAAAAACTCGACTGAGTTAACTGGCAGAATTATTATTATAGAATTGCAGTGAACGACATATATAATACAAGTTCTACATTGTCTTCTTATTAATTATATTATAGCACATGATCCTTCGGTAATTCGTTTTCTCAGCGATAATATAAGCAGATCCGCAATAATACGCTAGGCAACCTAGGCGAATGCCCAAGAACGCTAAAAATACTATAGTAATTGTATACTGAAAGTGAAAAGTACGTAAGTGTACTGTAAAAGTATTCGTATGCCATCATTTTATTTTGCGGTAGTCCATCACGCATTGCAAAAGAATCGGGGAAACAAATCTCCATGAGTAAACTGTTTGTGGCGCTTAAGTAATAATTTGTAGTCTTTAAATTTCTAATTTAAAGCAAACCTTACTTGGTTTCGTTAAATTCGTAATCTTCTTCTGAAGAACATTCGTTAATATCCGATAATAATGGAACAATATAAAATCTACCACAAAAATATCATCTTTAATTATAAAAATACGTTTCACCATACTGTTAATAAAGTAATAAACGTTACAAGTATATGGGTCGCAATTTTATAAACGACGCAGCAGCAACACAATGTTAATATCTATATCTAAACATTTTACACATATCTAATATCTATATCTTTTAGGTGTTGAGTTTATCTATTATTGACTAACAGAAAAAATGAGATTCAGAGAAACAGAGATAATGCATGAATGTTGTTTTATTGTATAACGCTTCATGATCTATTTACGTTTACATTCTTAAATGCTAATTAAAACATACAGAAGAAAAATGGCGATATACGAATACTTTTTGTACTTACACATAAATTTCATTTAGTTAATAATTACAATCGAACATTTTGTCCATAAAGGAATAAATTTATAATTGTGTGTATTTGAAGCATTTAAACTGCATGTAAAAGATAATCGAGAATATTTCTGCTTTTACATATATATTTGCTTTGGAGAACTGAAAAACGCTAGAACGTATCGTAGTAGGTTTATCTTACAAATAATGCCTTACTGAAACGTGTCCCTTTAATTTTATTTTCGAAAGAATAGATTTGCAGTTGCATGTTAAGGAAACATGTTAATTGGCAAAGTATACCGCCTAATATAAATCCGTACGTGAAGTTACGTAGATCCTGCTACCAGCTCGTTTTGGTATCTTTCCATATCCTCGAAGCTTTTAATTCTCTTGCGTGTGATTAATTCTAATTGGACGAACGAGATGTTTAGACAATTCCACTACGTTACGGAGAAGTTACGTTTGCTCTTGCCGGTTACTCTGATAAGAAGAGATCCGCGTCGCAAAAATTGTCTTACTCCGTTTTTCGTTTCTCACTTGACTATCACATTCTCAGACCAAGGTCTGAGAATCCTTCGATTCTTAAATCCTCGAATGCTTCTAATCATTTGGTCCTGCAAATACTTGAATTCCAAACTCTTTATTTAATTCCTCTAAAATTCCTTATTTTCTGCTTAATCAATGTTACGTCTTTAGAGCTGTTATATTTGCAGGTCATAAAATTATTAAATTTTTTTTCCATGTAATTTAGGTATGATTAAAAATTTTTTGAAATATAATATTTTTCAATTTCTTGGATAAAATTTCCGTATTAAAATTTTTTGTTTTCAAAACTTCTTGACAGGACTTTTAAATTCTTGCAATGATACATACATATATATCATTTTACAATCCTTCATTTCTTCATACTTTAAAATTTAATTTTTAAAATTTAATCTTCACTTTTCAATTTTCATATCTGTGAAAGGTGGAACTTGTTTTTCTACTGTTCTCGTTGTTAGATTCTTGAATATTTGAACCCTTGAACCCTAAGACCTAACTCTTAGATAACATACAATTCGAATACACGAATTTTCTGGTCTTTAAGTTCTCAAGACTTTTGGATGTTCGGTTTTTCAAATTTGAAGTCATATATTCGTTCAGCCCTAAGAAAATTCTTCGATCTTCTTAGGAGCTGTCATTGCATTGCTGGAAGTTTGAATCCGTGAATTTCCGAACGCGTTTACATTCTTCGGACTCTTGGATTTCTGAACTCTACAATTCTAGGCTTGCATCTCCTTGGATTCGTGAAACTCTCGAATCCTCGGATCCTGGAGCTCGCGTCCTTGGATCCCCAAGGACTCTTTCCCTCCCAATGGTCGGTAACGACTCTTTTCTCGCAGTACGAGTGCACGGTGGATCTTTTCTCGTTTTAATTGGAAGACCAACATTCGTCGTGAAGGTCCTTAAGCGCTAACGCCGATTATAACACCACCGCTTCCGGGAAGGCCGGTCTCTCCCATCAAGGCCAAGTCAACCTCCTTCGCGGCCAATCTACCTTCTGCGATCGCCCACACTACGAGAGACTGTCCACGTCTGCAATCTATTTTACAAAAATCTATGTAATAACAAATGTATGATATTCATACCTTTGTAATTCATAAGTCAATTATTTCGACGATTAATATGAGGATTGTGATATTAAATAATTTTTGTGGTCAAAAGTTTGTCAAGTACAAAGCTGAAAGTTAAATCATAAATTACGTTTAAAATATGTATTAAGGTTCGTTTACACATATCCGTGACGTGTTCCGTTCAGTTCCGTGAATTTCCATCAGTATCAGTGATAATAAATATTGTTTTCTTGTTTTCTAATGGATGTATTCACATACGCCCGGCACAGTCCCGTATTCGGACCGTTCAATCTTATTTGTTTATTCATCTGGAGTTATAACAATTATTGCCAATTCGTCATCCGTAAACTTGAGCCATCTTGAAAATCACTGAATCCAAACTGTATGGATAGATGTGATTAACCGTCACTGACATATCACGAACATCACTGACATGGCACTGATACGATACTGATACGTCACGAATATGTGTAAATGGACCATTACAGTTCTATAATAAGAGCAAACAAAAGATAAGATTAAAAAAAATGATGATACTAAATTTGTAATGGATGCAGGATCTGGGCAATTTCTTTGGCAAAGCTGAAGGTGAAATTAGACAAGAGAAACGAAATCTTTAAAAATATCATATACTGACCGCCTGCCGCATATATTTTGGGTAAACTAGTGCAATATTTCCCGGCTGGAGTCTTATAATTTCCTCTTTCATCCAAGGTGGCGTTCACTTCCGTGGCGATGTACTTCTCGGGTCCGAGGAAGCCCATGGCGAGCAGTACCAGGTCACACTTGTACACCTTCTCAGAATTTGGTACCTCTTCCATCTTCCATCGACCATTCTCGTCCTTTTGCCATTCCACGGTTACCGTCTTGATGCCACTCACGTGGCCGTTTCCGTTGTCCAAGAATTCCTTGCTCAATGTACTGTATCTACGCGGATCTCGGCCGAACTTGAGGGATACCTCCTCGTGGCCGTAATCGACCTTGAACACTCGCGGGAATTGAGGCCACGGGTTATCCTTGCCCCTCTGAACCGGCGGTTCGGGCAGAATTTCAAAGGTCGTGATCGTCTTCGCACCCTGACGTAGCGAAGTTGCTATACAATCGCATCCGGTGTCGCCGCCTCCTATGATGACAACATCTTTGCCCTTGGCAATCAGTCGCATGTCCAGAGGTGCCGCGTTACCCATTTGTTTCTTCTGCCAGTGCTCTAGGAAGCTCACGGCAAAGTGAATTCCCTCGAGCTGACGACCTGGAATCGGCAGATCTCGCGGCCATGTCGCGCCTGTGCACAACAGTATCGCGTCGTACTGTTCTTGAAGTTCCTACAATAACATATGCGTGAGTGTCAAAGAATCATTATACAGATTAATGATGAGTATTTTGAAAAGAAGCATTATTGCTCAAGAAAATGAAGAAATCTATTAGAATACGTACATGTTACAGAAATGAGAAATTAATATTTGTATTCGCCGTACGATGGACGTATCGGTAAAAATATTATCAAACTTTCTCTATTGTACTCTTGTGTAAATGTAAAGTTGAAAAATAGACTGCCCTGCTCTCTAAAATTTGTGGAGTGAAAATACTGCCATGGAGTGAAATGTTTACTCCATTGGAGTTAATATTCACTCTGTTGGAGGAAATATTAACACGCCAACCCTGATGGAAAAATTTTGCTGAAAATGTAATGAAATTGACGAAAAGTGAAATGAAAGTTATTGGAAACTTGTTGAAACCATTTCAAAATAAATCATAAGTTTCGTTATGAAATTCAATGAAATACTGTGAAATTAGATGAAAGTTAATTAATATTACTAAAAATTAGTGAAAAAATTTTAGAAATGTTGTATATTATGAAATTTGCAGAATTTAACTGAAAATAAATTTTTTAATGAAAAATTGCTGAAATGATAATGAAATTGGGTCAATTGCAAGAGATTTTCAACCAAATTTCAGCAAATTTCATTACGTTTTCAGCAAAATTTTTCCATCAGGGAATAGGGTGAACATTTCACTCCATGGCAGTATTTTCACTCCACAAATTTTAGAGAGTGAAACGCACTCGCTTACCTGCATTGTAATATCCTTGCCTACATCGACCTTCGTTCGGAAGATGATTCCTTCCGCGGCGAGCAGAGATACTCTTCTCTGTACGACCTCTTTCGACAGCTTCATCGTCGGTATACCGTACTGCAGCAGCCCACCGATTCTGTCGTTTCTCTCGAATACGGTCACCGTGTGACCCGCTTTGTTCAGTTGATGAGCGGCGGCTAGTCCCGCGGGACCGGACCCGACTACAGCGACTAATCGTCCGGTTCTTCTAGTCGGTGGATGAGGCCTTATCCAACCTTGCTCAAACGCGTGATCGATTATGGCGCACTCGATATTCTTGATTGTCACCGGTGGTTCGGAGATCCCTAGGACGCATGCACCTTCGCAAGGTGCGGGGCAGACCCTTCCAGTAAACTCTAAGAGTATTACAAGAGAATTTCAAAAGATTGGACACAATTACACGATTGATTGATTAGAAGAATGAGTGAAGAGATAAGATTGAAAGAAGTTGACGAAGAAAAGTATGTGTCGGTGTTAAACGATAATAAATGCAACAGAAAGTTATTGTATATAAAAAGTATAATTTTTATAAAAAAAATAGAATCAAGCTTGTTAAGGCCTGTGTCCACGATGCTAGAACTTGGTCCGAGTTCTAGTTTTCAGAAATGTAGCCAATCAATTTGCAGCTATTCCGTAAAAGTTGCAAATTGATTGGCTACGCATTTCTCGATCAAGTTCTAGCATCGTGGACATAGACCTTTAGTGGAGGGATGGAAGAAAAATGGATTTATCGTCACCAAGTGGGGAATAATTTGTATCTAATGAAAAAGAATTCTCATAAATTGACTCACCGGGGAAATTATTAGTTTGCAACAATTGGTTCAAGGCCTCCTTCCAGTTCTGGTGAAATACGAGATCGTTCCACTTGGGAATGATGTTGCCCAACGGGCAACCGTGACTGCTCTGGCAAAACGGCACACCGCACTCCATGCACCTTGCCGCTTGCACCCGCAGAGTCTTCCTGACACCCTGGAAGTTGTATATCTCATCCCAGTCCTCTACACGCTTTTCGACCGGTCTGTACATGGCCTTTTGCCTCGAGTACTTCATGAAACCCTTGATCTTGTCCAGCTTTCGCTGTGCCATCTCCGCGTCTTCTATCGAGTCCTCTATATCTTTGATCTTGCCGTTCGTGATCTGCGTGTTGCCGTTAATTACGCTGGGTGTTTGTTGCTTCGCCTCCTCCATTTGTTTGAGAGCTCGCTGATACTCGTAAGGGAAGACCTTGACGAATCTCGTGGTCGGTTCGGGCCACGAGACGAGCAAATCTTGCGCTATCAACGAGCCGGTCTTCTCGATAAACTCCTCCATCAGTTGTTTCACGTAGGCGATTTCTTCCGGTTTGGTGAGCGGCAGCAACTCCACCATTTCGGGGTTGCACTTGCTCTTGAAGGAGCCGTCGACATCCAACACGTATGCGATTCCACCAGACATCCCGGCCGCGAAATTCCTGCCGGTAAGACCCAGGATCAAGGCGCAACCGCCTGTCATGTATTCGCAACCGTGATCACCCACGCCCTCCACCACAACAATCGCCCCACTGTTACGCACGCTGAATCTCTCGGCAGCGATGCCGCGGAAATAGGCCTTTCCGGAAGTAGCTCCGTAAAGGCAGACATTCCCGACGATTACATTCGCCTCAGAGTTGAACTCGGAATCCTTCGGTGGATATATGACAATTTCACCTCCGCAGAGACCCTGCAAATAAAATTATTTATTTCGTCTGTACAAAAAAAACTACAGTTTGTTGCTGTTTTTGCAATTAACAAAAATATTGTTTACAATGTGACATGATAAATACAATTGAATTAAGATGCATCATTAAAAAGTTTGAATCATTATGATCATTAATTGGATCCAGTTATTAATCATTTGCATCTGCAAAACAAAATGATACTCTTTGAAAAAACATTTATACTTTACTTATTTTGCGATTAAAAGTACTTAAAAAACTAAAAACGTTTGTGTTGCCGTGTTATGTTGCAAAAGCTATTTCTACACGAAGAAATAACAATTAATGACAATTAAGGTTTTAGTATTTAGATATTTACGGTACCGATTTGAACGGATCAATATAAAATTATGCGTAAATTATTTACGTTGCAAATTCATAAGAAACTCGTGCTTACTTTGCCGACGTAATCGTTAGCATCGCCTTCAAGAGTGACATGAATACCCTTCGTCATGAAAGCGCAGAAACTCTGGCCCGCAGAGCCTTTCATCTTGATATTGATGCTATGTTCGGGCAATCCAGCCTCTCCAAATCGTCTGCGAAGCAATCATAAGATAAATGAGAATAAGAAAATTAGAACGATTGGTAAACAATATAAATTATATATCAGTTCTTCGTTGAATTTTTTTTTACATGAAGAACTCGGGAATAGCGGCGTACTTACTTGGCTACATGATAACTCAGCGTCGATCCGAATGCCCTACATTCGTTGTTGATATTCATTTCCATGTCAACTCGAGTGTGTACTCCGTTCAAAATAGGCTCGGCCAGTTCAATTAGTTTATTGTCGAGTCTGTTCTCCAGCTGGAAGTCTTGTTTTACAGTGCCGCCTCTGATATTCACGCCGGGTCTCAAGTCCAGTGCGTTTCGCAGGATATTGCTGAGATTCAAGGTCTTGGCTTTTTCAGAATTGTCGTCGCGTACTTTAAGGAGGTCTGTGCGCCCGATTAGATCCTGGAACTTGCGGATTCCCAGGTTTGCCATGTGTGAACGTACCTGCAGAAACAAGAAAAATAACACTTCAATTTAATAGACTCGTGTGTTTATAATAATTAAATTATTATATTTATATATTCAAGTTTAATTTCAACTTAGTAAGAATCTCATTAAACAAAAATATTTAAAAGAATAAACAAGGAAATAATACAATAAAAACGCATGACACATTAACGAGGTACTTTAGCAGAGGCTAAACATCAATTGGAAGGCACGGTAAAATGAAAACATTCAAGTCGTCCGTACCTCTTCAGCCAACGCGAAGAAGAAATTGATGACATGTTCCGGCTTGCCCTCGAATTTCTTTCGCAATACCGGATCTTGCGTGGCGATGCCCACCGGGCACGTGTTCAGGTGGCACTTTCTCATCATTGTGCAGCCCATTGCGATTAGCGGGGCGGTGCTGAAGCCGAACTCGTCCGCACCGAGCAGCGCAGCCACCACGATGTCGAAACCCGTGCGCATCTGGCCGTCCGCCTGAACAATCATGCGCGACCTCAGATTGTTTAGAGTCAACACCTGATGCGTCTCGGCGATGCCTAGCTCCCAGGGCAATCCGGCGGACTTGATGCCGGTCCAACTGCTGGCGCCGGTGCCGCCGTCGTGGCCTGATATCACCACGTGCTCGGCCTTGCCCTTGGCGACGCCGGCGGCGACGACGCCCACCCCGACCTCGGACACGAGTTTGACGGAGATACGGGCGTTTGGATTGGCGCACTTGAGATCGTAAATCAGCTCGGCCAGATCCTCGATCGAATAGATGTCGTGATGCGGTGGCGGCGAGATCAAGCCGACCCCAGGTACAGAGTGTCTGGTGGCAGCGATCTCTGCGGTGACCTTGTAACCGGGAAGCTCGCCGCCCTCACCGGGTTTCGCGCCCTGAGCCATCTTGATCTGCAAGTCGTCTGCATTTGCCAGGTAACTGGCAGTAACGCCAAAGCGACCACTCGCTACTTGCTTGATAGACGAACGCTTGCTAAACTCCGGATCCTGGTTCAGATATCTGTTGGATAACGATAAACAGTTACAGGTCCAATCGATCGATTCTTAATTAGTCGCGATAGTTGCAACAATAATTTAACGTTTTCAAACTCTTAGATCATAAAATCCCTCATTATATTTTTGCCCTCGTTATACCTGTCCGCGTTTTCACCGCCTTCGCCGGTGTTGGACTTGCCGCCGATGCGGTTCATAGCGATTGCCAGGGTAGCATGAGCTTCCATGGAAATGCTGCCGAAACTCATCGCGCCAGTCGCGAAGCGTTTCACAATTTCCGACGCGGCTTCCACGTCCGTGATGGAAATCGGATTGCGCGACTTCTTCAGCTCCAGCTGGCCGCGCAGAGTGCAAGCCTTCACCATTTCCATCGTGGTCTTGCGATAATTTTCGTAAGCAGGGTTGTTTTTGGAGACAACATATTCCTGATGAAGAAAAGATCTTTAGGATGAAGACTTTGCACACAATTACGTTTTTCTTTACGTTATAGTAAATGCAAATTGTCAATAGTTTTTTCGTCTTTAAGACACTATGTCTTCGTTACCTGTAGACTAGCAATGCTCGCGGGATCATTGATATGTTTCTCGCCGCCGGATCGCCAGTGATAAATCCCTGGATTGCGAATGACCAGCATATCCATTGGTTTGTCCCAATACGTTATTTGATGCCGCTCGAACGCCTCCTTGCCCAAAATATCGAACGTCACGCCGCCAATACGAGAATGAGTACCCTGGAAAATTTGAGTATGCGTAATTAGCGATTAACAAAAATATTACTTACGATGTAACATGATAAATAAAATTTAATTAAGATGCATCATTAACAAATTTGAATCATTATGCTCATTAATTGGATCCAGTTATTAATCATTTGCATCTGAGAAAAACAAAGTGATACTCTTTGAACAAATTTATAATTTATTAAAAAATATTTACAAAAATGACAAACGTTTGAAACATACGTTATTTGTGTGGGCGTGCTTATTTATTAAAAGTTAGTTTTGACAAAGCAAATATATTTTTCTTAAGAAATTCTCATATCTCTTGGGCCACAATATGAAAAATACCTTAAAGCATTTATCGATGACTTCGTCGGCCAATCCAACCGCTTCGAATATCTGCGCTCCTTTGTAGGATTGCAAGGTTGAGATTCCCATCTTTGCCATCACTTTCGCGATTCCTCGGTCCATAGCGTCTGCGTAATTCTGTGGAATTTAAGCGATTAGATAATTTTTCTATCCACCTTCCACATTCAAACAATAACAACTTTTTATTATTAACATCTCAAAACAATGATTTTCCTTTTGTGAGGCTTACCTTATAAATAATATCGTCATTAAAAGTTTCGTCGAAAACGTGATCCGCCCTCAGATTTTTCGCCATCTCGAACACTAAGTAAGGACATATGGCATCTGCTCCGTAACCGAGTAGCACGCAAATATGATGCACCTCTCGAGCCTCGGCAGTTTCCAATATGAGACCGACCTTCATGCGCTGCCTCTCTTCGATTAAATGATGATGGGCAGCGCCCAGAGCTAACAGGCTGCTTACCGGAACTCTAAAGTCGAACAGACGCGAATTACAGTCCCATTTCTTTCAGATTCGCTCTGGAACATGTCGATATTTTGTTTCAGATTGAGCTCACCTTGTCGGACCACCCTGTCGATCGGATAGCACGAGGAGCTGATAACCGGCCCTAGCAGCCGCATTAGCCTCAGTGTTAACGCGATCCAGCGTCTTCAACAAACCGCCAGGCCCGTCTTCAATAGGGTAAGTGATATCGATCACTTTTGTTCTCCAATTACGATGAGTCGTGTGCTTGAGAACCTCAAGATCGCCCAGAGACAATATCGGTTGGGGCAAGAATAGGCGGTGCACTTGCAATTCGTTCGGTTCCAGAATGTTACTCTCGGGTCCGATTGGGCAGAGCATTGACATTACGATCTTCTCGCGGAATGGATCGATCGGTGGATTCGTTACCTATACATTAACGCACATGTCAAATACGTACGTTAGATCGTACTTGATTGTTAAACCAATTTCTGTAATTTCTTTCGTCGCTTTTCTTTTACATTTTTTCGTCTTCAATTAACGATAATTAATTTTTTTGCGTACCTGCGCGAATAGTTGCTTGAAGTATTCGTATAACAGTGGTTGGAATTCAGACAAACACGCCAAGGGAGCGTCGTTGCCCATAGATCCCAATGCTTCTTTCCTGAAAGAAAAGTTTCGTTGTTCGTGAATATTTATTATTAATTAAAACATTATTCACGAAAAAATTATAACGTATTAAGATACATGATTACACAATCTCGACTCTATCAAAGGGGAAAGGATATTTTCATAAACAACATTAGCAATAATATCGTTTAGTGATAATTCATTAAATTTGCATAATCGGTAATTCTTTGAATTTACGCGAATCTAGTATTTTTACTTCGTTATTGCATATAAAATATTATTATTCCTATCACATTTTCATATGGCGTTGAAAGGAGAAAATTTGTTGGCGTACGTACTTAGTTTGCACCATGGGCAAAAGTAATAGATTGATGGTCTCCAAAGTGTAACCGTAAAGAGAGAGCCGTTTGTCGCCGCTCCAAACTCTATTCACGACCGAAACCTCATTTACGCCGTTGATAGCGTTCTTTTTCGCGATGGCTGTCTCGGCGGACAGACCGTTCTCGATCACGTCCCCTGCATTGCTGTTGCGAACATGTGCGGCACGCAATTCATCCATGGTGATCTGCGTTCAAGACCGCATTGTCAATTACTAATTGCCGAAGTTAAGAGCGTCACCAAATGAAAGATTGAAGAGTAGAACTGGTACCGCAATTTTGAATATATTTTCATGATCGAGCGTACAGGCAGATATCAAATCGGGAGTTCTGTTAGTGATTGATTAATTGACAAATTAATAACCGGAAAAGGTAAAGTTAATAGATGCTGCGAACCTCCATGCAAAAAAAATTATCCGAGATATTTTTTCGCGGATACTTTTCTACTTGCTCGTGATATTTATCTACTACTACCTACTTATACATGCTAATTTGTGTTTTTCTACTATATTGCTACCTCCACCCAGTTTACCGTATTGAAAGAAACCAACGTACTCAAAATGGTATGATTAGAACAACTCACCCTCTGCGTGTCGACGATAACAGCATGTACAGCAGTGTAAAAAAAAGTTAGTTTTGCATTAGAAATGTTTTTTTTGCGACGATGTAGATGTAAGTTTTAATACAATTATTGTGATTTTCATTAAAATGAACGGGATTTCTGAGTTAAATATTTGACGAAGCAAGACACACACGCACACGCACACACATTGATGACTTTAGAATGCGTTAGTTGACTAATTAGGTGTATTAATTGACTGAGTAATTGATGTGTGCAACGAGGAGACAGAAAAGCGAGGGGTGACTTAATTTTCGAGTTGCCTGATATTATTCTTTATGCAAGCACGTTAAGTCTAATATGCCTTATGTATAAAACACAAGTTGTATACAGAGTATCGCGTAATCGCGTAACCTCAGGAAAGCATTACGATAGAAAGGTTCGTCCGACAGAATTTACCGTTCTATCGTTCGATAGAAAAATGAGGTAATAAAAGTCTTTTTAACTTTGATCTCGAACGACAATCTTCTTAAATGGGATGTAAAATTTGGCCTTATTCCCGAAGTAACACTTGATTGATCGCGAATCGATCTCGATTGGGGGAAAAGCTGCGTTTAGCTACCTGTTCCTTGAGCCACTTGGAATGAGACCTGCTTCGAGCGATCTGCAACTTGAGCTCGACATCCTGTATGATCCTCTTCTCTTCGGTGTCAACGAGAAGCATCCGGCCGGGCTTCAAGCGACTCTGCAAATAAAAGAGTACACCAATAATCGCCATAGAACGGGTTCGACACGTCGATGATCGACATTCATATGACAGCACTGGATGACGGTCCTACAGCTCTATACAAACCTAGTCCCTAGATGACAAATTATACATCATACATGATACATGATCAAAAAATAAATAAAATACGATATATGTGATTAGCTATTATACATGTACACTAACATACAGCGAGTAGGTATTGCGGATCGATCGATGACAGTCTGCCCTTACCGACTCTTTGGATATCGCTATCGGTTTACCTTTAATCCTCGAATGTGACATTTCTGCAGCCTTATTAAGAGGAACGAGAGAAAATATACATTTGAGGATCACCGAATCCTGGATGAAGTCAGTGACGATCGTCTCAATGGCTGGCATTGGTGATGATCGGCCAGTGTAAAGGCAGAGTGCCAGTACATTACATTGTTTCGGTAATATCTGAGATCTATAGAATTCGCACAAAGTCATCCGACGAGCGTTAAAATGTAAATTGCTTTACTCTTGTCCGCACGGCAGAACTCTGTTTATCGGTCCGTCTATACGCGAGCATCTGTCTCGATGCGCTCGATTGGTCATTTCAGGCGCAACATTACACTTGTTAGGGACACTCGATGGAGACGATCACGCTTCTTGCTTCCGACGGAGATGCCAAAATGTAATGAGTAATGTATTTGTTAGACATAGATGAAATACGGTGAGAAAAAAAGTGATCTGTGTAGTAAACAAATCGCATGATGGTGCTTGCATCCCAGAACGAAGACGCCCATAGATTTAAGAACCTGGCCGAGGACGCAACATACGTAACCAAGGACGCACATGTGATCAACGATTTGTATAATCAAAGACCTCTGGAACTCAAAATTTGCGTAAGCATGCAATTATCAAGCCGTAAATCTGCAAAAACCATTATTCCGTGGAATCAACAAGCCATGCGTCCTCCCGGCTCTGCCCCTTTGAATTTTACCGTCGGGAAATCTCGACTCTTTCGACCTTCTAATAAAGAGAGTTCTGCCGTATCGCCGACCTCCCTCCCTTTTCTCCTCCTCTAATGAGAAATCAGCGGGAGGTCAATAAAGCGGGTTCTTTTGTGACACAATAATAATCAGTCGACGAGACAAATGTGAACCGTCGAGAATGATGGCGAGAAGACGCGTTATCAAAGCTAGATATGCGCCCGAGAGTTTCGCTGACGCAAGACTCGCTCCGTCGGGGAGGATTCTCGAAAGCACTCAAGCGAGGACCGACTCGATCTCGTCGTCCGTTGAACAATCTCCCCTGACGAAAGTCGCTCTTGGCCGGCGAGACTTTCAAGTGACGTTAAAAAATCCAAGGCGGCTTATTCGCGCGACAAAATGCGCAAGCATTGCTTTTGTACAATTGTAATATACGAGCAGGCTCTTTCGTTGCCTTTCCGTAGAGAGAGACATCCTTGGCCAGGGAGAAAAGGGTCTAACTTGTCCGGACAGACCACCGACAGGCCTCCTCGGTCGCTCTTCCACTAGCTGAAATTGCTGTATATCGGGGAGAAATGTAGAGAATAGGCGCGGAGATGAGAGTAAAGGGGGCTGGGGGGAAAAAAGATTGAGCATACGAGGGTTGATTCGTCGCGTAAATCATATATCACTGCGAGCTAGCTGTCTCTGCCTCAGACAGAGTGAGAGACACTCCCGTGGAATCGGCTGGTGCTTGGGATGCGCATATTTCCTTCGTTTACCTTCAGGACTACATTGCTGGGCGGAGTATCATAGACGCCCACTTCGGACGCCATCACCATCATGTTATCCTTAGTGACGTAGAAGCGCGACGGGCGCAGGCCGTTTCTGCCAAACAAAAATTCAAAAAGGTCTTTTGTATTTCACGCCACCTCTGTGTCTCGCGCTAGGTATCAGCTGAGTGAACTACATTGCTGTTCGTTCGTTCGCTTGCCTTCCTGCTGGCTTACTCGCGTTATACTCTCTTTCTCTCTCTCTTTCGTTCTCTATATCATCATTCTTTCTCTCGCTTTCTCAGTCTCTTGGCCTAGGCCCTATTTACCTGCGTTAGCAGCACGTTGGGACAACGATGGACACTTAGTAAATCGTAAACATCGATTCTCGCTTTGGCTGTACAGAACAAGGCAGGGCAAAGGGAAGTCGTGCGAAATTTTTCTACTTGTTTCTATAAGCTTTCGCGTGACATTTTTACATTTACTTTCATTTTAAGTAACTATTGCTCGTATTTTATAGTAACTTTCGACTTTGCGAGATGCTTACTGTGGATATTAAAGTAGTGAAGTAAGTAATTGAAAGTATAAGTGGATGCTACAACAAGTATAAATCAAATGTCATTTATATTATTTTAATCGAGGGATAAACCGCTGAGGGCATTGTGGTGTACAGATTTGCAACATTACTGGGCATTACTAGGCATTTTTTGGGCCTTACTGGGGCATTATAAAACTAAGATAAAACAAGATAAGATACAGTAATAGGCATTGGTGCACATGACTTTGGTCAGTGGTTTACCCCTCAATTGCAATAGACAAGAGCATAGAAGAGAAAATTTTATTATTATTAAAAGAGACCAGTATGTGTGTGGCAGGAAAACTAAATAATTTCGGAAAACGACACATTTCTGATTTACGGCAAGTAAAGGCCAATTTTCAATTTTTCAGGAAATTTCTATCTATAACATTTTCTAGAATCAATTCTAGAATCCTAGGACAGTGAATGGGTTACACTTTCATTTACAATTACCGCTCGTTAATGCGAACCTTCTACTGTCATGTAAAAATAAAATCGCATCTCGATTGAACGGAAGCTTTAATAACTTCCTTAAAGTTATTGAAGCAATTTTTGTAAAAATACCCTTACAAAGGAATCTATCTATTTTCCTCAATGAATATTTTTATCGTGTCATTTTAATCCGCGTAATTTCTATAGTATAATAACTGGATTCGCGGGGCAAGGGGTGTTTTTATTTATCCCTCGTTCGATTGCACGACTTCCCTCTGCCTTAGAAATCCATGTTTACCTGTACCCGAGAATATCTCTACACACGTGTGCACCGTTCTCATATATTTCGTGAGCACCGTTAATCCTGCTGAATGCGTCTTGCAAAGTGTAGGCAATACGCCCACGTAGCCTAGCATTCTTTCTTCGCGGCTCCCCTAACAAACGACACCGCAGAGTCCTTTCGTTCGGCTCGTTTCTCTTTCAATGGAATGCTTTCAACACTTTGAATTCCACTTCAGTTCAATTCTTTGCATCTCCACATTCTGCTACATTTATTTTCAGCTGTACTTTGAAGAGCTTTCCAATAACGAGCAAGCGCTTTCATAGCGATTTATATATTAAAATCGCGCAAATAAAACTAAAAGGCAAGCAAGTACCTGCTGTATTATCGCAGGAATTCTGCAAAGAGTTAATTAGATCGCGCGACCTCCTTTAATTTAATGAATATTTATTCTCAGCTGTCAACGCGGATTTTAGGTTTATCGGTGCGAAACATTTTATTATTTCTTTGCTCTTGGCAAATTCGATATTTCTTTGTTTGAGAAATACTTATGACACCAGACGATTCTTTGCGGTATTAATTCGCTATTGCACGGAATTATTTCAGTGCAAAGAACTCACTCGCTTACCTGTGCAGCTTCCAGCAAATTTAAGTGAATTCTTTCTAATGGTTTTCGGGAATCTTATGCAACAGCGAATTAACACACGCATTCATCTCCCGCACTTTTTGGACACGTTGGACAGTTAAGAATTTAATTTATCGCCGCATTTATTTCATCTTAGCAATCCGATATCTATCAATTTATAAATTTCAGAATTTTTTCAACCAATACGTAAGCCAACGAATATCTCACGTCGTTAATGTTTGGCAATAATTTCTCTTCGCCATTCTTAAAAGACATTTATACCAAAGAGATATTTACATTTAACGTCAAAACATTTTGAAATATAAAATGCGGCAACGTGCAACGTCAGCGCGACTGGATTCAAAGTGTTGAAAAGTCAACGGGGCCAAAGATCCAAGAATCCGCACAACCGCGAATCACTCTCGATCCGGGCAGTCGCAGACTCGTGGGTCTATGGGCACAAAATGTGGCAAAGGTTACCAGATAGCACGAACGAGAGGGAAGTGGAGCCTACGTAAAAACGTGTGATAAACATGGCGTGACGAGAGATAGAAAATTTCTACCTGTCCAAGGTAGCGCCGACGTAACGGCCATCGGTGAAGGTCAGAAGAGCCGGGCCGTCCCAGGGTTCCATGGCGCAGGCCGCCCAGTGGTAGAAGTCCCGCTTTTCAGTGGCCATCGTCAAGTCGTTCTGCCAAGCCTCCGGTACCATCGTCATGACAGCCTGGATTCAGTAACATTTCAAGCGTTTGTTCGAGGATCGAGATTCACGAAATCAAGAAACTGCAAAACTAAGGAATCGTAATGCGCGATCGTAGTATACGTGGCGAACCGGGGAACTGATGGGATGAGGAGCGTTAAACATGTAAAGTTCTTCGAACAGTGGTATTCTCAGATCCTTTCGAAGCAGAGGCGGGGATTATCTCGAAAAGAGAGAGATTCGAGTGTCTAGGAAAAGCAGGGAGAAAGCCCTTAAAAATTAAGGCTTTACGAAGTTAAAGATTATCACAAAGCTTTGTGCTGTCAAAGAGAATTCCTAGAATCTTTGAATCTGTGAAAGCTAACTCGTGAAAACAAGTATCTTTGAGAAGAATAGTTCACAGAATCGTGAAATCAATTTCCTATGAAGTCGAGGGTTTATAGCAATACTTAATATTTGTTAGACGGCGTTTCTGGTTTAATTTCATAACGTAAATTCACCTCGGGCAACGAGCGTTGTCCCGCCATCACCAAGAACTCGAGTACACAGTCCGCCGATCCAGAGTCAGAGAGATTCGGTTCTACGACAGGGTAGAGCTGCTTCAGCTGATCCCCGTATATCTGGCTGCTCATCACGCCCTCGCGCGCCTTCATGAAGTTCACATTGCCGCGCAGGGTATTAATTTCACCGTTGTGAGCAAGCAAGCTACGAACAAACGTTATACGGATTATTACGGCTGCGGTTTGTAAAATGTCCCGCGGAAACTACGATTAAATTACGCCAAAATCTTATTTATCGCTGTAACGAAGGACTACTCGGAACCTGTGTGGGCAGAATTGGCCGCGTTGTCTACAAAACAGACGAGTCGCGGATTTTTGGTATGCTCGACAATACGCGGACAAACGGAACAAGGGTAAAGGTGTAACGAAACAAGTATTAGATAATTAATACGCCGACCTTGTTCTTAAAACGGAATTTATCATTTGAGTCGTCATAAGCGAGTAAACACTCTAATTTTATGACAGTAATAAAAAAAATACTTGAAAAAGTTCGAACAGTTCTATTTGTACTTTATCAGTGTTTACCTTCAGTCACAAAAATAAATTAACAGTTTTGTATACTTTTCATATAAATGAACAATATGATTATACACATATGATCGAAAGCAGAGAACGCGCAAAAATTCTCGGATTATTTTATTTATGTCGCTTGTACAAATTGACGAAATTGAAAAAGTTTCAACAGTTCTATTTGTACTTTCAAGGTCCATTTTATCAGCTTTATTTTGCAGTCTTTTGATCACAAAATAAATTAACAGCGTTGTATATTCTTCGAGCAATATAAATAAACAATACGATCGTGTGATCGAAAAGAGAAAGCAAAATTCTTGTACTTTTTATTTATATCGCTCGTGAAAAATAACGAAATTAAATAAATACAAATATTTCTGTATTCCCAACCCACTATTAAAAGGGATTATTGCTGATATATCGTAAATTGCTGCTGATAACATCTTATCCATGATATTTATGGGATTCTGTGTAGACTCTTACCGTAAAGGATGCGCCCTTTCCCAACTCGGAAAAGTATTTGTGGAGAACCGTGTGTGTACCAGTGCCAGATAGGTCTCGAATTTCGGAGACTGGTATGAAAGAGGAAAAAAAATGCGATATTACATTACTGTTTCCACGACGGCACACATAATGCATTTTATGTAAGACTTCCAGACGCAAACGGCACGTTTTCTTGAGGCAAAAGAAAACGGTACAGAAATAAACTCACGGACTCACCTTCAAGTCCGTGAAATACAGCCATAACTGATCAGCGGTGAGCTGACCTTTGTAGACGACCGTCTTCAACGACAACGAGCAAATGTAGTATCGCAATTCCGGCCGCGGGATTGAATGCGACGATCTCTTCCTCAGCACGAAAATCTGGCCAACAGAATACGATCGAAACGTAAAATCTGAAACGTATAACTAGTGATCGATCAAACAAAGGGTTCGCGTTTTAACCTTGAAAATCGCGACTATCTGCGACGAATCCGAGTTCTAATTTTATAAATTGGCAAAGTCGTTTAATGCCAAGTCGTTTAACCCGCGATATAGTGCGCGCAACTTTGGATTCATTAATAATTAATCCTTGGGGAGTCTTCCAAACTAGGCTCCGAAGAGGCAACGTACGGAGATATTCGATTAATTACCGAGCAATATAACAATGTACATTTTAGTAACAACGGTAAACCGGACATATAAAATATCAGTTAATGCTGATTAAATAAATCTGATAAAATTAATCAGTTGAAATTATCTCTTAATTGTCATATTATTATATACAAAGCTAGAATTTAGAGAGGTACGATTAAACGCTGACCACAAAACTGATGGATTTCACAGTTCGAAGTTAGGAATTAAGCAAATTACCTGTCGTTTAAGCGTTTCCGCATCTTGATCGCCGGTAACGAACACTTGACGCATGTACGGTTCGCACTTCTTCGCCACTTGGCCAATCTGGGTGCTATCAGTGGGAACAGTACGCCAACACAGCACCTACGAATCACGCGACCTCGAGAATATGCCAGATACCGTACAACAACGCGGTAATTTAAGCATTCGAACCGATAAACAAGTAACAGTAATGATATCCTACTCTTAAATTGCACTCCTTAGCGAGCTTCTCAAATGCGGCTTCTGCTTCCTTATGGGTGTTTTTGTCAAGGAATAATATACCGGTCGCGTATCGTCCGAACTCGGGCAGTTCGATGTTTCCTCGTTCGCTGCAATGCAAAAAATAGCAACTGATTCGTCACGTTCGGATCAATATTCTGTAAAATTAACGATTTGTCAAAAGCAGTACAAGGATTTGCGGATTAGAGAAACTAAGGATCTGCAGACTCAGGGATCTGTGACGAAAGATTTAGAGAACTATGCCAAGGTGTGTGTGTGTGTGATTTCGATTTGCGCTCAGATTATCGTAGACATGAATTCATAAAAAGTAATGGACATTTAAAAGTTCAGGAATAAGTTTTGTGGATTTGAGGGAATTTCTATGAGAATCTGAGAGAATCTTTCGTAATCTCTGTGAGAAATAATTTCTACTGTGAATCGCAGAAACTACGTGTAATCGTCCTTCTAATTGCGGTTAGCTGTTTATAAAATGTTCTCAATTTTAGATGTTCGATCTCCAAATAGTGAGTGCAATATACGAAGATAAAATCGAAACTAATAAACATGCAACGGTAATTCAGACGTGAGCCTCTGATTTTCATATTGGCATTTGCGCTAATTTTCAATTAAATTTCAACGTTAACTGTAATTAAATTTTCACTTTAATCGAGGAGCAAGTTAAATGTGACACAGGCACTTGGACGATTAAATCGGATTAAATCGGAAGTCTCATGAGTACGTCGGAAGATATAAAAGTCTCAGAGACTAAGCTCGATCTCGTCGACTAATAAGCATGTCGCTGGGCTTCTTACCGAATCTCATTGGCATAATAATCGTGCGGTATTGCGCAAAGCACACCGGCACCGTCACCAGTATCGTTATCGCAGGCGCATGCCCCTCTATGATTCATTCGCGCCGACAATGTCTGAGCATCTCGTACGATCTGAAATTCGCAGATAACGACGATAAGTGTGAGAAGACCGATCCAATCTACGGGTCGTCGCGCAATGAAAACATAAGATCGCGAAATTCATACGTTACCAAGTGAGCTGTTTGTCTCCAAGCCGGAGAACTCTCGTTTCTCTCTCTCTTAGACATTTAATTGATTTATATTCCTGTTTGGTCTAATCGTTTTCCCGCATACTCCAACTCTGTTTTTAAAATTGCGCGCAATTCTAAGCTTCGAAATCGTAACTCGACTTTACATAAATCTTCGACTCTCACGACTTTAAAATAGCGACATAATTACTCGAGACTTTTTATTGTCCACAATTCAGAACTTTTTCCCTAGATCTGTCTAAGGAAGCTCATCAGTACGCTACACATTATTACTGTTTTCCGCATTTATCTCTTTATGACACATTTTTATTCGCTCTGCGCGATACAACGCAAAATACGGACGTAAATCTATAATAGATTACAAAGATCAAACGCGCGACACTCGAGAGAGACGCGGATCGTTCTTTGAACTTGACACGTAAAAGACAGACGAAGCTTAAAATCGACTCACCTTGTGCGACCTCTTCCCGTCAATGGCGACGATAAAGCCAACGCCGCAAGCCTCTCGTTCGAGGGTAGGGTCATATAGACCTTGCTTCGGAGGCAAGGTCCACGGCTCGGAACTCATAATCTTAATCTGAAAAGCGAGGAGAGAAAAATTCATCGCGTCATTTCGATCGATAATAACTTGTTAATTGCCTCAACTGTCTCTTTTTTTTTCTCTCTTATACGCAAATAACCGGAATAAGTGTCAACGGGTGGGGGGGGGGGCAAACCGCTGAGGGCATTGCGGTGTACAGATTTGCAGCATTACTGGGCGTTACAAAGATAAAATAAAATGAAACAAGATAAATAAGATAAAATAAGATAACAAGATAAAGTGATGCCCACTGGGCACTGGTGTACAAGATCCCCCGAGGGATAAACCGCTGACCAAAGTCTGAGGGCATTGTAGTGTACGAATGTGCGGCATTGCTAGGCATTTTTTGGGCACTATAAAATCAGATAAAACAAGATAAAAAAGTAATGCCCGCCGGGCATTAATAGGCATTGGTGTACATGCTTTTGGTCAGCGGTTTGCCTCTCTCGAGTTTTACAAGAGAAATATTTTTTAAACAATTTTCACGCTGGAGCGAGGATTCGTTGCTAAACGGCCGAGATGTCACGTGTCCCTTTCAGCTCTCGCTGGTACAATTGTCTGTGAATTTTGAACTCGGAATTTTAAATGGGAAACAAAATTGCTGCCTCGTCCCTTCCGATTCGCAGATTCGTAAAGTTGGCGCGTGCTGTGATCTGTCGGGTCCTCGGACAGATAGGCGTTTATAGCTGCGCAATTAGAAGTAGCGAGGGGTAAACCGCTGACCAAAATCATGTACATACACCAATGCTTACTAATGTCCAGTGGGCATTACTTTATCTTATTTTATCTCGTTTTATCTTTTTAGATTCTTCATAATAGCCCAGCAAGGCCAAATAACACTTGCCGATGCCCAAAAAATGTCAAGTAATGCCCGAAATCTCTACACCACAATGTCCTCGGCGGTTTATCCCTCGAGGGGGCGGAGATTGCGTGAACGACGGAGGAAGGAGTCCAAGTTTCGGAGCGATTCGCAGGATATCGCATCGTCGGCATTACGTAAAGCCAGCGCGTATTCATTAAAGCGTAACAGATACGCGACGTCGCCGTCGCCGCCGCCGTCGTCGTGTCGTTATAACGGCAGCGAACCGCGTTCGGTGTGTAAACAAAACGAAGAAAATACGTCAAAGAGATCGGTGTCGCGACGCGTTCACGTGGCCGACCGATGTACCGAGCGTGCAACAGGGGTGGCCAATCAATCGTTCGATCATGTTCCTCGGCTCTTCCTCCGCGTCCCTCCCGAGTCCCTTTTCATTTGAGTTTTTTTTCCGCTGTACCCGAGACGCGATCGTATAATTGAGCACCGACGTACGTACCGGGAACGCATTGCTCCGGGCTCGCACCCAAGAACTCCGATTTCATTTATTGAAACCTGACCGTTAGGTAAAGAATGGCATACGTGTTCTATTTTTCTCCGACCTTCGCTATTCGGTTTTTTTTAACCCTTTGTCAGTTCAGCTGGATATTATGATCGTTAAGATATAGTCTTATCGGGCGAATCTTATCGAACCGATTAAGAAATAAGTAACATAAATTTGCCGACAGATTAATAGTACATTTTAAAATAAGACGCAAAAGGAAAGGGAATGGTCGAGATAGAGATAGGCAAATACATCGCTGCAGTATATTTTCGAGCCAGTGAAACGAAGAGTAATTTCCTACATCATCGAATCATTTTCACTGAAAGATATAGGAGGCCGTTCTCGTACGAAAGTAGATTTTCGTTTTATCGAAATTAGACCGATAATAGAAAGCGGAACGTTTCCCTCTTTTATCTCTCAGTAATAAACCATAATAATTCGTGTTTGTACAACGTACCCAGCAAACACAGAACATTGCGGCAACAGAATATAAATGACTGTGATAATTCCTGATAAGCGTAGGCTATTACGTAGAAATCAGGATCGGGTAAGTTATCGTTTTTTTTAAAACTAAGTTAAGTTAAAGTTAACAGCCTTGAAAATTTAACTTAGTTAAGATACAAGTTAATCCGTGATACAATTAATTGAATCAAAAGTTAAGTTAATGATAAAAAATTAAAAAGTTAAAAGTTAAATGTTTTATTTGTACATAAAATCTCAGAGACTTACGATCACGTAAATTGCATTAAATTTCGCGACTAGGGCTTGAACAATTACTCACATTACATATTTAATATATGCAAACAATTTCACGCGAGTTCGAGAATCAAAACCCCATATAATGGCTGTGTTCCAAAATTTATTACCAGAGCTGAAGATCTACGGTACACATACACAGTAGATTTTAGAGCTGGCAGTGAATTTTGAAACACAGAGACTGCCAATGTAGGCAGACACACGGCGTCTCGCGACGCCTTTAATTGTTTATGGCGTTTTATTTTTATTTTCTGGTTAATTGTTAACCAGAGGTTGGTCGACCCTCTGTCTCTTCTCAGATCAATAACATAGAAAAAGATGCAGAGTCGACTAACTTCTCGTTAATTGTTAACCACAAGTTAGTCGACTCTCTATCTTTCTTTTTGTTATTATCTAAACAGAGACAGAGTTCGACTAACTTCTGGTTAACAATCAACCAGAAAATGAAAAGCCGGGCCTAAGAGAGAGGTAAATTAAAAGTTAACAGTCTATAATGCAACTAAATTAAGTTAAAATTATTTAACTTTTTAACTTGACTTTTATCTTTTTAACTAAACACTACCTAACCCTGGTAGAAGTAGATTACAAGCTCGCGACTCGTCGAGTCGCAAAATGCACCAGCACACTGAAAAAAAAATCTGATTGATTCAACCAGTCGTCTGTTAGAAAATGGACGAATCAGAATTCCTTTAGGATTTACCAGATTTGTAGCGAAGTCTAAGAAACTTCTGGTTACGAAATATCTTTCATGGTAAATCCTAAAGGAATTCTGGTAAGTCCTAAAGGAATTCTGGTAAATCTTAAAGGGATTCTGAATCGTCCATTTTCTAACAGACGACTGGTTGAATCTATCAGATTTTTTTTTCAGTGCAGGATTTCGCAGGACTTGCTGTAACCTCGCGTGTGCAACACGAAAGTGTCGCGCCCAATGCCAAGCCTAGAACGGAAATCAGATCGACGTCCCCATTTAACGTTAAACACGCGTCTTGAAAGCGCGCCAAGGAATCCGCGGAAAAAGCGACGACCGGCAAACTCGCGAAGGTTGACCACCTCTGTCGGCAGTACACCACGTGCGATAGGAAGCAGCGGAGGAAGCGAGGGATCGATCGATCCGACATACAGGGTGTGTCTGGAAGCGCCGGCTAAGACCTGGCGGCTCGTCCTCGGAGGATGCTGGACGTTTCCGAGGATCGATGAGGCGGCGGAGAATTTAAAAGGCCTACGGGGGAACAGAAAGCTCGAGGCTCGGCAGGAGGATTACGGAAGTCGATGACTTTCGACAGTTATCGCCACCTATTTACACATGTACTTCTGAAAATACGTTTCAGGTTGAAAAGCGAGGGGGGAACCGCTGATCAAAATCTTGAATGTACACGCACCGGCATAAATGCTGTCCCTATCCTTGTGAGGTGCACGCACACAACTAGAGTCCCTGTAGTTGTGTGCGTGCATCTCACAAGGATAAGGACAGCATTTATGCCGGTGCGTGTACACCAATGCCCACTAAACGCCCAGTGGGCATTACTTCATCTTATTATCTTATTTTATCTTTATAATGCCCCAGCAAGGCCTGATGCCCAAAAAATGCCTAGTAATGTAGATACATTTTATTGATTCCCCTTAGGGTTACAAGGCGTTTCTGAAGGAACGTGCCCAAACCTCTTATAACACCTCTCTCTATATCCACTTCTCTATGTGGCGATCGAACGAAAAACCAACAATGTTTTGTTTGATTTTGAACCCAGATCTTCGGATTACCAGACCAGCGCACAATCCTCTGCGCCACGATCGCCACCAAAAAATGCCTAGTAATGCTCAGTAATGCCGCAAATCTGTACACCACAGTGCCCTCAGCGGTTTCTCCCTCGTCGAAAAACGCGCCCATCACGCTCCTCCGTCATGCTTCTGCGTCATGTACATAAGCGGAAAACGTGCTCTCTGTATACAGACAGCTAATGATAACGTAATCGCAATCTTTCGGCGATTAAGAGATAATACTAATAATACTACTAGAAAGATAACGTAAAGGAGAGCGAGATGCATAGATCTTTTATACTGATATTTATGAAAATGCGACGTTAAATTGAAAGTGGGATTAGAGCTCGTCCTGATGTTTTTTTCCGAGACTGGATGGTCGTTTCGACGAATCATTATGCCAGCCTGATTTCGTTATTAAGACCAACACGGTTACAGCGCGTGCAGAATGGCCCGTGGATTTTGGGATCGAAGCGTTCCCTCGAGACCGCGAGTGGGCTAGTAAGGATCAGGAATCCACGATGGTGGTGTTCCAAAATTATCCTCGAGCTATTCCGGTCATTTCGGGCCCGGAGAGGAAGAGCGTACCCTCGCGTTCGCGCTGTTATCGTTGAAATTACGCTGCGGCACTGAATTAAACTGTTACCGCATGAAACGCGATAACTATGGAGTTAATCGTCTCCGTATTTATGCGTCGCGATAAGAAATAAGTGGATACGGCGATACGAAGTGGGATATACTAGAAAAATAGCTGTTAGTCTCTTGATCTACGAATTTGTCGACGAATCGTTATCGAGAAATGTTCTGGAGCACTTTCGAACATCGATCACGGTTAATAAATTAATTTCTAACGAAGAGACCGCAAAGTCTCGCCGAAGCGCGATTATTAAAATGGTTTTCAAATTATTATTTTCGTGTGCTCTTTCCGGAGCGCCGGAACGCCATTTAAACTTGGCGTCGCGGAAGCGCCCGACCGCGAAGAAATAAAATAAAATGTCTGCCGATTTGTTATTACATTGAGTGTATCATTCGAAGAAATAGCTTGGTACATAAGCGGTTCTCTTTAGTTGTGTCTAAAAGTTGCTTCGCACATTTAGAAGAATAATTTGTTTTGCTCTATTCTTGAAAAAGAATATTACCTTCTTCTTATCGCTCCCTCTCTTTCTCTCGCGCGTGCATTCCGTCACGGTAGTGAAAACGTGGCGGCTCAAAAATGCCTAAAAATGCATGTAACAAGTCCATCGTGTTTTAATCTGTCCATTCGTGTTTCGAGACCCGTTTCTCACCAAAGCGGCGCAAAAGAGAGAGGGGAAGGTCAAAAGAAAAGAAAAGGACTATGGAGGAACGTTATACGTCAGAACTGGGTTTACTTATGGGAGCATTGGACACTTGGCGAGCCGCATGTCCCTACATACAGGGTGTCCGCGAAAACTATATGTCGATTTCGTCGCAAGCAAACTCGAAATTGTGCATTTTCCCTAAGTGCACAGTTTCTCTCCTCGATACGCTATTACCTTCTGAGACTGTTTCCGCGACAAGTTAAAGTACTCGAACGTAAATAAATAGATTTGTTTTCTGTTCCTGCACCGGTGAACTAGTGCAGTAAGCCGGAATGAGAAAATATATACTTGTCTTACTCTAATTTATTGCACCAGTTCACCAGTGTAGCAACAGGAAAGAAGCGTAATGTTGAGATTCCCTCCCCCCCCCCCCCAGCAGCAGCATTGGCTAAACATTGGTCCAATTGTTACATTAGAAATGCATTGGTCGATATTGTCCAACGTAACGCCAATATTGGCCATGGAATAAATGTAAATGTTGCACGACAATAATTACATAATATTAGATTTATATTGGAAGTGCATTGGCCAATATTTAACAGTGTAATAAGAATATTGGTCTAATACTGGTACAATATTAAACCAATATTGCTAGATAGACTAAATTGGCTAAATAAGAAAAGGCATCCATCTTACAATATTGGAAATATATTAGATTTACATTATTTCCCAATATTGCGCCAATATATTGTGCTACCAGGCAGTAGCACAGTGCATTGTTCCTAAACATTGGTCCAACGTTGGTTACATTAGAAATGGATTGGCCGGTATTGTCCAACGTAACGCCAATATTGGCCATGGAATAAATGTAAATGTTGCACGACAATAATTACATAATATTAGATTTATATTGGAAGTGCATTGACCAATATTTAACAGCGTAATAAGAATATTGGTCTAATATTGGTACAATATTGAACCAATATTGCTAGATAGACACATTGGCTAAACAAGAAAAGGCGTCCATCTTACAATATTGGACCAATATTGGGAATATATTAGATTTACATTATTTCCCAATATTGCGCCAATATATTGTGCTACCAGGGAGTAGCACAGTGCATTGTTCCTAAACATTGGTCCAACGTTGGTTACATTAGAAATGGATTGGCCGGTATTGTCCAACGTAAAGCCAATATTGGCTGCGAAATAAATGCAAATATTGCACGATAATAATTATATGATATTAGATCTACATTGGAAGTGCATTGGCCAATATTTAACCATGTAAAAACAATATTGGTCTAATACTGATGCAATATTAGACCAATATTGGCAACACTAGGTTTACATTGTTTCCCAATATTGCGCAAATATATTGTGCTAGGGCCAACTTAAGATGGTGGAAAAAGTTGTAAGGACAATTTTCAAGAGCGTCAAATGTAATCTTGAACAATGAGATTTTAACGAGGCTCCCTCGAAAGGACAACCCGGCGCGCTTCGTCGCGGGCCGGCGTTTGCACTTCTTTCCTCGCTCCAGCAGTCGACGTGGCGTGCAGTCCCCTCTTACCGGCAGAAATTAGATGCAGGTCGACACAGGCGGGTCGCTCCGAGAGTACGCGCGTCTTCCTTCTCGCCGATCAGCACTGCCGCGGGGACAGGTTCCTCGTGCGATTATCACTTGTCGCTAATTCGATCAGTCGTCTATCGGCAATCGGATCGCCGCACAGAGGTTCCCTCTTCGCTCGGGTGAGGAACACGTCCCGTCGGAAGTCCCGCGGGATATTTACCGCGATCTCGGCACTGTGACAACTCGATTCTCGCCCGAGTTATCGATCTCGATCCTCGACCAATCGGCCCGCGAGGGCAATCACGCGGGGACGTACGATCCTGAGGACCACTGCGAGCTGCCTGGCGGAGGGAGAAGGGCGCCTCGAGTCCTGAATAACGACTCTTCTGCCTCCTCTCAGACCGTTCGGCTTCGATTGTATCGGCTAACGCGCACGAGAGACAGAGAGAGAGGGGGAGGGAGAGAGAAAAAAAAAGAGAGCGAAAGAAGAGGGAAAGAAACACGAGAACCGAACGTACATACGAATCGCGAGTCGGACGGGCACTGAGACGGCGGCGCTCGGATGTCGTTACAAACCGAAAAAGCTCTCCCTTCCCTTCTTCTCCTCCCCCCTCTCCCCTCATGTTAGCCCCTAGACCCCTCCGTCTCTCGTCCTCCCGCGGCTCGGCGCCTCACCCCGTCGCTCTCGTCGACGCGCGACGCGTCTCCCCACCCCTACCCCTTCCTCCGGCGCGTACTCCCTCCGTGCCAATGCGGCGCTTCGTCCCTCCTGGCCCTCCCGGCTCCCGGAGCGTCTCCGACGCCACCGTCTCTTGGCGCGCCGGCGAGTTCCGAGGCAAATCGCTCCTAGAAGCTCCGCGCTTCTGCGACGGCGTCTCGAGGCCGTTTCATTCAAGAGGAGAAACGAAAGCGCGTTTCTCTCCTTTGCCTCTTCCTTCTTTTCCTCCAGGTTGACCCGAGGTGTTTGGCTTCGCGGCGTATATTCTGCGCAATTTCGAGAGCGGCACTTTGTAACGATTAATCGTTACACGAGGCATGCGATAAGAACGGCGCATTGCGTGCGATTTATTCATTCATTCGCGCGCTCCTCACGCCGCGCGTTCCGCTCCGAGTCTCGAGGTGAGCGAGCCTTTTTGGAGCGTCACGTCGTGCCTGGGACGATCTCGTTCGAGGCATTTCTCGTTTCCGAACAGGACAGGGCGGGGCTGTTTGACTGTCGGTTAAAGGAAAAATCAGATAAAAGACTTTTAAACCTGATCTACAATGTGCTCTTTGCATCGAGAGACATTTTGTTTTATATTAGCAAGTCGAACCGCTTAACACATTAGTCGGCAATTTACGATTTATTGGCTACAAAATACACTCAGTCCAAAAAAAGCGGTACACCTAAAATTTGTCAAAAAATTACCAAATTTCGAATGACGATAATTACGCGAGTAATAATAATAGAAAGGTTTTAAAAAAAAAACAAATTGAAATTTCTACTTTAAGAATCGATACGTCAGAGTTTTGCGAGATAAGTTTTCAAAATGGCGGATGACAAAACGAGAGCATGCGAAATTGAAAAATTTTTGTCCGAGTTTGCGACGATCCATGGCGAGAGGCAAGTGTTGTAACTTAATGGGATAAGAAGCATACGATAGTGCAGAGTCTCACCTTCAAAGTGCTTTCTTTACTCGTTTTGATACGATGATTTTTCGCCGGGATATGCGCATTTGAATAAAAAAGCCGGTTTTTACTTTATATGCGCATATTTCACAAGCGAAACATCATCCTATCGAAACGAGTAAAAAAGCATTTTGAAGGGGCGACTCTGTACTATCGCATGCTTTTTATCCCATTAAGTTGCAACACTTGCCTCTCGCTATGGATCGTCGCAAACTCGGACAAAAATTTTTCAATTTCGTATGCTCTCGTTTTGTCATCAGCCATTTTGGAAAAAATTATCTCGCAAAACTCTGATGTATCGATCTTAAAGTAGAGATTTCAAGCTTCAATTTCTATTTTTGAGGAACTTTTCTATCATTATTACTCGCGTAGTTATCGTCATTCGAAATTTGGTGATTCTTGGACAAATTTTAGGTGTACCGCTTTTTTTTGGACTGAGTGTAGAATGTTTCTAGACGCAAAGAGCACATTGTAGATTAGCCTTTAAGGTAGGGAGGCGGATTTTTGGCGTTTCGTCTTGGAAATTTTTTACCCCGGTCTTCCTTTAAACTGACAACGTGTCACACACAGCTCTATCCTAAGTCTTGTTTTCTATCGCTGCACTGGTGAACTAGGCTGGAATGAGAAAAATATACTTGTCTTACTCTAATTTATTGCACCAGTTCACCAGTGCAGCAATAGAGAACACGCCTATACTTTGGTTCAAACGCGCAAAACGGTTTTCACGGTTAATCCGAACTTTCGAGTGCACCGCATGCTAACGCGCTCCTTTCTTGAGTTGATCGCCTCGGAGTCAATATCGCTCGACATTGCATCATCCGAATTCCAAAACGCTTTATTTCCAAGTTCCGCGATGAATTCATCGCTTCGAAACAAACGCGCTAGTTTATTTTCACCTGTCTTCTTCTTGTTTGTCCCGCCAACAAAGCGTGACACATAGCACTTCAGTTAGATCCTTCAGTTAGATTCCGCGAATACTTCTGAGTGTATCCAGGATGTCATAAATGTAACGTATGTACACCATAATTTTGATCCCAGTGCTACACGCGATAAAATGTGTATATATAATAAAAAAGTATATTAAATAACGACGTTCGGTAATTGATTGCTAGCGTCTGGCGGGTGTTGCATTTTACGGAAACGAAGGTAAATAAGGGTTACTGAAGGTTTCTTATCGACTTCGGTAAATACGGTACATTTGTACGCTTAAAAATTGTTTGAAAACTTTTGCCTGTATTCCGGCTCAGCGCCGCAAAGTGTACATAACAAATTAGTTGAGCATTTATTTCCAATTGGCACTGAAGGCGAGTTCCGTCAAACTCCATTAGGACTAACAATAGACGAAACTCCTACAGAGCCAACTTATAGTCAAGAGGTAATTTGTGCATGACGTCTAGTGCACTTTGTCTTATGGTTTCTCGCGCAGGGCACGTTGTTTCGGTGCTTCACGTTATAACTGTTTACGGTACTGCTAGTTTTCAGTCTACGAAATGCCGTGTGATCGTTTATCTCAGAAGGAAGAGATGTCCAATTTTTCCTAGGGTCTTTCGCAAACGAGGAACTCGCGGGGCAACAGCGGAAAAATTTCTAACTTCAACGACGTATCTCTTCGCGAGCGGAAAGTCGCAGAAACGATATCTCTGCTCAGTTGTGAGAGTGCTGCCTGCTCTGGGAAAAAAAGACAGTTAAGCAACCCATTTTGGGGCCCACAATTAGCAATCGAATTATTTGGATTGCTCGTGACTCTACTCTGGGAAAAATTTTGACTGTTTTCCTTTGTAGCTAAGCAACTTAACATTTTGGTTAGTGCCTTTTAAGTGAAAGTTGTCTTTGCGTTACTGAATATCGACAGAACCAACTGAGAGAATTGTATTACTTAAAAATCTTGGATATAGATGGAATAGCTAATTGCGATTTTTAGTTACGCGGGGCAAAATTCGTAAAATTAGAGTTACGAACAATCCGAATAATTCGATTAGTATAAATTGTGGGCCTCAAAATAGATTGCTTAGCTGTCTTTTTTTTTCCAGAGTGCAATATATGTAACCTTTGTCGAGTTTCTACGGTTTGGCTCGCAGGGTAATATGTTTCGCTCGTTATAACGTCGCGTCACATATGTAAAAGAGGCACGTTGCGAGCACGGGACGCGCATCTGCGAGTCCCTCTTCTCGTCTCTCCTTCAGTCTCTATCTTCTTCCGTCCGGCCTCGTTTTGCATTCACCAATACGCACATCTGTACGAAATAACGTCATTTATTGACCCGTAATCAGAGACGACCGCCTCTACGCTTCTTAATTCTGTCTACGGCTACTGAAATATCACTCCTGGAATTTCTTTGCACTCGTTCGACGAGTGCGCTACTAATTCCTCGTATGTCAACGTGGGCTTGTTATCGCATGCAACGTGATAAGTGCGATGAAATGAACCTCTGAACGATTTAAAAGAGATTCATGTGCGTGAGCGTAGATTTACAGTGTAGTCTTATAGGCGCGCGTACATGCTTTCGAGGAAATACGTTGGAATTCACGGCGGCAAAAGTCCTTTGTAGAGAACGAGACATAAACTGCTGACCAAAAGCATGTATTCAATGCCCAGCTGCATTACTTTATTGTATTTATCTTGTTATATCTTATTTTATCTTTGTAATGCCCTGGCAAGGCAAGGCCTATAAATGTCTACACTACTGCCCAAAAATGCACCCAATGCCATACGCGGAAAGAATTTTGTCTTAAAATTGATCCTGAAAATCGTGTAATCGTAGGACAACACGGTATTTCGAAGAATTTTATGAGTTTTTGAAATTTTACCATACATTTTACTAGTAAAATACATGGTACCAACATATTTTACCATACATTTTACTACTAATTGTTTTACTAATAAAATTTTACTAGTATTACTACACTGATAAAAATTAATGCGAATTTACAAAGGAATTTTACTTATTTCTTGGTAAATTTGCCTAAATTTTCATGAGTTTTTACATAAAATTTGTATTTTTCCCTTTGGTTTCATTAAACATACAGGAATATTATGTAAAATTAATTGAATCTGGTATTTTTAATCACATAATTTGTAAATTAGCTTCCGGTTCATCCATAACATTTCATATATGTATGTTCTTAATTTTACTTCTATACAGTAAATTTACAGTCCGACATGGAATTTTACTCTTTTGTTAGTGATATCACAGTATTTCAGTAAAGTGGAGTGGGCGCAATAGAGAATTTCATCATCTATAGTTCGCCGACCGCCGCTAGGCCGCGCATGGTGCGGCGGCCAAAAACTCGGGAGCAAAATCCAGTCTCGTAGGGTATAAAAGGAGGCCCGCGTGGAAGCTAGGGCAAGTATTCCAGTAGGTTAACCCCTTTATACCATTTTATACTCTACGAGACTGGATTTTGCTTCCGAGTTTTTGGCCGAGCTACACTGATAAAAATTTGAACC
>NW_011967099.1:132939-143483 GCF_000949405.1 Vollenhovia emeryi
TGTATAATAAAAAGCAGGGAATATTACTTTCAATATAAATACGATTATTACTATTACATATAGTTATTTGAAATTTTACTTGTGGCTGTTATTGCAATATTTATAGTACGTCTTACCAAATTAAAAGCTCGTTTTGGTTTATGACAACCATATCATAAGTTGAATGAACCAATACCGTGTCTATGAGAACTATAATTAATACATTGTTAGGTCAACCATAACTTACGTAGTCGGAAGAATTAGAAAAATGTGGTTGGCTCCTAAAACGACTATAAATTATAGTGAGATTGTGGTAACTGCAACTATTTTTTTTCTGTCTGTGTATACCACGCAAGAATATCTTGACATCATGTCGTAGGAACGTCGAAAGTAGAACGTAAACACGATAAGTTTCACATTCTTATTAATAAGTAATTAATGTAATTATTGGAACTAAACTCTATAAAACTTTCGTTTGTCAGCAGTTTGTCATGAAGGAAATCAAATAACAAATATCAATTATAATTTTAACGAAATACCAAATAATGCCGGTTATTGAACGAACCGTGTCCTAATCACCGAGCAAATCAGACTCAATGATCGTACGATCGTTAAATAATATTTTTAATTGACGTGCCTTTTAACAAAATTTCGAGAGCTTTTTTCGAAATATCAAACACAAATGTTGTTTCAATCGTTAGCACATGTTCAACCAGCGGGACACTTGTCTCATTTCGAGGCTCGGTCGAGGTTCGGTCACCTGGTATCTCGCATTTTTCATCTTTTCTAAAATATTCCCAGGTGCTACTGGATGTTAGGAAACGACACGACTCTGATTAAAATGCAGGCACTGCTATTAATAAAATTTTTACGCGGCTAGATATGCGGCCGGTTCGTGCAACCCGCGAGGTCGGTAAGTCTTAAAGGAGAGCGAGCGATATCGCGGAATGAAGCGCGGATCGATACGCAGGCATGTCGGCCGATGAACTGGCGCTCGTGCCCGATCGAGAGAGAGAGAGAGAGAGAGGTTTGACTGTCGTGAGATGAGCGATCTGTGTGTGCAAAGTAAAAATAAGACACGAGCGTAAATTAATTCTCGTCCGGTCGAAGGGGATACCAACGAACGAAGTAGCAAAGGCCACTCCACTCGTGTTCTCCCTCCTAATCGCAACGATAAGTGTAACGTTATCGTTGCGATTAACAGAACTCGAGAACCCGGTTACAGTTTCGTTTCTTCGGCAGCGCGCGACAGGATATTTTTCACGTGAAAGTAGACGGTACGCCCGGTCGTTGAGCGACACCGCCCCGTTCTCGTCAATTTCTTACAGGACGGAAATGAATTATTCCTCACTGCGTACTTCTTTGTCCTTTGTCCTGTCCTAGCGATCAAAGCTCCCGATGTGGATCTATTCGCAGTCGATCGACAAAGGCGAGCTGCGCGCGAAGAATATGCATGCCGCGGGTAAAAATACACGGGGAAAATTACTCGAGTCCCCGTAATCTTTTGCGGTCACGATTCATCGATAAACAGCGATCATTTGTATGCATCGAGGAAAGCTCCTCCGTGTAAGTTGGGAATTCAGTTATGCAAAACCGCTATTAGAATTTCCTCGCGTCAGTATAATAAATACTACGGCGATATTTCACGCCGACAGACGGAATTCTCCTATAGATTTTCCTCGCCGGCGCTATCGATTCTTTTAACGGCGGTACATCGAAGTGCGAGAGGTCGTACACGTACGTACGAACGTAAATGTGTCGGGGCTTCGTATGTCCTGGATTGCGCGAGTATCGAAATCTCCGGATTAGAAAAATTCTCTCCTCAAGGAGACAATTATTATTGCCAATTCGATTTTTCAAACTTTTATACCCGCAACAATAAATTGTGCCCCGAGTTCCTCGTGTTCCACCTGCCTCCCTTGCCGATCTTCACCGACTCTCATCCCCGTGCTCATCTCCGGGACACATCGAAAGGCGTCGTAACATATGCTCCATCGCGAGATTAAGGGCTCTCTCTCTCTCTCTCTCTCTCGGCCGCGCGGCCTTTCTCTAACACCCGCGGAAATTAACTCGAGGATCCTCCTAGATCCACGCTCCTGATATCCGAGCTCATCCTGGGGACTTGGAGAGTGTCTGTCTCTTTGCCCCCTTCCCCCCCCCCCCGAATCTCGCCGGTCCCTCGCGGCTACGATGCGTCACGGCTCGCCCCGTCGCGAGAATAAGGGCGCACCCGGGATTTACCTGCGTCGTCGCGAAGATCGATGAGGAGCGTGCTCCGCTCCGCCTCCACGCGCGCTGCGCTCAGCTCGGCACAGCTCAGCTCGGCTCAGCTTCGCTCCGTGCGCCGGTTTTCGCGCCGGGTAACGACGACCGTTCGCGGGATATTTTCTCGAGAGACACCTGTTCCGTTTCTTTTTCTCCGCTGGACCGTCGTTGGACCCCTCCGAGAAAAAGCCGCTCGCGCCGGCGACAGCGAGAACGTGACGTGCGCTCCCCTGCAACCCCGATGTAACTGGCGGATTTTCACTATGACGACGCGTGACGACCGGACGACCAGTGACGTAACTAGTGTAATAAGGGCGCAGGAGCGTCCGCCGCTCGCGAACGCGCCCTTCGTCCTTCGCCCTTGGCGCAAATCTCTGGCTCTATCGAGCGAATGCGTGCGAATGCCTGCTGTTGGCTACGTAATTGCGACTCGCGTAGATCGACAAGCTGTTATAGATACGTTCTAGTGTTTTTTTATTCTATAGTTGCTCTGCAAAAATCACGCGCAGCTGATAACCTTTAGGGCCGGGTTTTCAATGTCGTTTGACTTTGATCTTAATTTAATTCATCCTCGGTCCCTTTTTAACTGTCCCTTTGGAAAGAAACAAAGGATGAATTCAAATAATTAGGTTAAAGATAAACGATGTTGGTGAAAACCGGGGTTAAGGTATTGAAACAAAGAGTCTCGTAAAGGGTAACATTCTCTTTCTTAGTTTTTTAAAATAATTTTTGCTGATTTAGAAAATTACAGTAGTCTTTGATACCTCATGTCTTTATTGCTCCGACACGAATGGCTCCACAGAGCTCACGAGGATGAATCTGACGCGCGGAATCACGCGTGGGTTCCACACCAGGATCACACAGTGGATTTGCAAATAACTTTGATACATTTACTCCGACGAGATATCTCAAGACACCTCGTACATTTCGTTCCGCTCGTTCGTCTGCTTGCGAATTGAACGAACTGAGTCCGTCATGGTGGGTTTTGAATGGAACCATGGTGTAAGGAAAACAAGGTGTGCTCTTAGAGAGGTTGAAATTCAGTATGTTCTGCGCAGACATGGCGACGGGCCAAATGAGCGCCATATTGTATAAATGACTACGTTTACACGGCGGCTTATAAGCCGATTTAATAACTACAGTATACTACCCGATCCAAATTTCTTCTTTTGATCATAACGATCACTTAAATATGAGCTTTTCTGATACTTAAACTATAATTTCTAGTATATATATATATGAAAAGAAATTTATTAAAATGTTTAGGGTAACAAAATAGGCTCATATTTAAATAATCATTATAGTCAAAAGGAGAAAAGTTTTGGATCGGATAGTATATCGTAGTTATTAAACCGACTTATATAAGCCACCGTGTAAACGTAGTCTATATAGATATATTAGAACCATGGTGTAAGGAAAAGAATTTTATTTAAAAATTGCGGCCTTAATTCAATTGGCCAATAAATCAATATGTCTCCTATTTGGCCCAACGCGCTCATTGGTTATTAGAGATGGATGCGCAAGAGCACACCTTATTTTCCTTACACCATGAATGGAACAGCTGACACGCCGGCGCGATCTGCGCGCGCAGCGAATAATCATTGGCCGCCTCCGCACGACCCTCGAAGTTGTCCACGAGCATCAGCGTTGTGAAAACGTGCCGTTGTGTCGTCAAAATTCGTATTATCTAATGCAGTTTTGTCGCGAAACTTCCGTTCAACGATTAATTCCGAAATTAGACAAATACTACGAACAATTGTACAAAAAGATACTCGACTTATCTTCTATGAAGCAAAAGAGATGTGAGTTGAAAGAACGAGAGAATTCGAGAATTTTGTAAAAAATGCGTGCGACAAATGTTTGACTGTTGCATAGGGAATTTATAATATTGATGTTATGTAACTGTTACTTGGTGTTTACTGGAATGTTGAAACATACAACTTAAATATTTTTTCTTTATTTTATTTCATCGGCGATCGGGCGGGTCTAAACTTTCGCGTACTGATAAATAAAATTTACAACTGCAATATACTTAAATTTCAATTTTTTCTACTTCTGGTCGGTTTATGCAGGAGCCGCTTTAAAAACTGAATGCACGCGATAAACTCGAGAGGACACGAAGCGCAAAGTTGTAAAGATACCGCGAAATTAGATGTGCGAGCTAAGGGCTACATACGTCATCAAGTTTTCGATTGACGTTTTGAAATTAATTCGTGTAAACATTCGAGAATGTTTAAAATCCAAGAATCTGAAGGTTGAGATATTAGAAATGTCAAGAAGGAAAAATCCGTGGCATGTAATATTTAATATCGTTGCGCTCTTCTTCTCCGCTCGTGCGGGTTACAATGCTAGGTACGTCGTTGCCTTCTCGATGACAACGGCGCAAGCGTCAAAAGAAGCTGCCTTATCAACCGAGATGACATCCCAACGCTGGGTCTCGCCTTGGCCGCGTCCGAGGAGTCGTCGCGTGAAAATGCCGGGGAACACTTTGCGGCCGCACGATCGTCGCGTGTGATCGTTCGCGTGTGAAACCGTCGCGAATACAATACCGAGCGGCTCCGCAATTGGAGCACTTATCGGCGACTGGGGAGCTCATTGGGGAATTGGTAAGTCGGCGATCGATTGGCGCGTTTCGACGAGTGCGTATAAACCGAGCGACAAATCGACTGCGTGCCTGGCGAACGGCAGGAAATTGTCGGCGAATTGCGAAACGGCGCGCGTGATCGCCGCTGCGAATCGTCGAGGGCAATTTGCATAGCCCGTGTCCGGTGATCGATGATGATGGACAGTAGCGTACGAAAGAATCGGAGAGGAGAACGGGACGGAGGAGGCGCGCGAGAGAAACATTTAGAGGGGACTTTTGACGTGGAATATCATCTTTCTCTCTCTCTCTCTCTCGCTCTTTCCGCCATGTGAGAACTTGCCGTACACATGTTACAACTTTTTTCTTTGTCTCCCTCCCCAGGATGTCTTGTAATATGAGAAAACGGAAATTCTATAATTATCGACAATAAGATAAAATAATTCCATTAATTATGTTCACGGATAAAATTGTCCGCTTAGTTTCACGACTTTATAATATTGAAGGTACATGTAAGTACGCGTATTCTGGAGAGGAAAAAAGACAGCAACCCACTTTGGGGTCCACAATTAGTAATCGAATTATTTGGCTTGTCCGTAACGCTCTAATCTTTTGCGAATTTTACCCCGCGTAACTAAAAATCGCAATTAGCTATTCTATCTATATCCAAGATTTTTTTTAAGTAATACTAATCAATTCTCTCGATTAGTTCTGTCGATATTCAGTAACGCAAAGATAATTTTCACTTAAAAGGCACTGATCGAAATGTTAAGTTGCTTAACTACAAAAAAACTGTCGAAATTTTTCCCACAGTGGAGTTACAATCTAAATAATTTAATTACTAATTGCGGGCCCTAAAATGGGTTGCTGTCTTTTTTCCCCCAGAATATGACATTAGATGAGTTTTTTCAAATAATTTAAACCTTCATTGAAATGTCTTTTCTTCTTTTGAATTATTTGAAACTTTGTCTGTTCGAGTTATCTTGTACACTAGAAATCGCCGATGCCTTCCCAAATGAATTTAGGCACAGGTAGAACACGTACTCATTATCCATGTATGTGCATGCAAAATGTGTAAAGGTGTCGGCATGTGCACAAATTCATGTGGGAAGGCATCGGTGATTGCTACACGGAGAGAATTTTCTTTTTAAATTTACCCTGAAAATCATGTAATTACGGGACAACGTGATATTTTGAACAACTTTATGATAGCTTTTTGAAATTTTTACCATACATTTTACTAGTAAAATGTGTACTAAGTATAATATAATTTCTAGTAAAAAGTATGATAAAATTTCAAAAAACTCTCATAAAATTCTTCAAAATGCCACGTTGTTCCACGATTACATGATTTTCAGGATAAATTTTAAGAGAAAATTCTCCCCGTGCAGTGTACAGCACGTGGAATAGGATTTCAGATTGGTGAAATTAAACCTCATAACTTAGAAAATGTAATATTTGCGAGAGGGGGAGAGAGAGCCATAAATATAATACAATTAACTAACTTGTAATATAACTGATTTATAATGTGACTTGTAATAGTGTCTGCTTAGGGCAATTCTACAAGTTATTTCCAAGTTAATTTATTTCGCGGATGCTGCTGCGTATATCTCGAACGATTAGTCACGACGAATTGTTCGTATATTCATGGATTCACAGATACTTGGCTTCATGAATTCAAAATCCATTGACCTTTGTATTTGCATATCCTTGAGATAGAATCTTTGATCCTTAGATCTACAAATGGTTTCGCAATGATTGCAACCGCAACAAACTGCAAACTTAGATTTCAGATTCGTGAATCTGTTTATTCAAATCTGCAGACACTACACATAGATAAAAATACTTTCGAAGAACTATTGAGGAAATATCTAGTTTCACGATTAATTAGTTATTACTTTAAACAGATAGTTACGTAGGTTGTTCTTCAAGCTTTTTTAATGTTTTTGACTAAACATCTCATTTTTATCTTGTTTTCCATCTGAGTAAACTTTGTATCCAATAATCTCGTGCATTTTTAATCGCATTACTTTACTATTGTAAATATGATACAATAAAATTATCCGATAAGCACTCATTAAATATAATTTACGGTTATTGTTATCAGTCAAGTTCGCCGTGGGCTCTTTCTTTGCAGTCGCCGACAAATTTCGAATTTGTCAAATCTTCGATTCTTAGTCGCAGTTTTAATCTCGTCTTTTGCAAGTGCCAACTTAGACCGCATTAACCGGAGGAGCTAATTTATTATACTTTTATCACACGTTTAATCTGCCCTGTTATTATTTTGAATACAAATGTTTTTCAATCGCGCAATCGCTTTTCACACTCGGAACGGTTTTGACATTTGCGATTAGTATATTCCGCTTTACGGAAAATGTCGCGCCCGTGGCGTCCAGTATAAATAACCGCACTCGTGTCTCGTTATTATTTTACTCCCGTTACTGACGTTGACAATAACGGAGGACATCACAATGCTGACGTCGCGTCGGTTGAATGAGAGCAAACTTCAAGTATCTCCCTCTCTCTCTCTTTAAGAGACGTCATGGGTGACGTCAGACATTTGGAAAATCGATTAAGTATAGGCTCGCCCCAATTTTCGGCCGGAAGCTTAACAAGCTTAATAGCGGAGAGGACGATAATGAGATTCCCCTTTACAAGATGAAGAATAATAGGATTTGTTTACTTATCTATCTATATATCTATGCATTCGTATTTAATCACTTTCCTTTTCTCCCCTATGTTAAATTAATTTTCCATCTTTTCGCCCTATTGTCCCAAATGTCTTATTTGTTGCAACAACGATCGAAAAGCGGCTGTGCATCAGCCGGTCTGAAGAACAACTCTCATAAATCTTTCGTGACAGAACGCGAGAACGTTCGTGGAGAAAGCGAGCAGTGGTTAGCCGAGGAAAAAGCGCTACTTTAGCAATTTCAATTATTCCGATTGTTTAATTACGCGATACGGCGAGCTTGTTGTTAATATTGCGGTTAATGGATGTGTGCCACATACGACGCGACCTCGGAGATTCTGCGTGCCGAGCGACGCAATTAGGTTTCGCGCAGCTGAATGATGAACTATGATAAACCGCGCATATATCCGCCACTAATTGTGGCCTGCAATAATTAGAAATTGAGACTCTAGGAGCGTAGTCGATTTATTTTCCGACAGCGTCCGCGCCTTCGTAACGAGAAGCTCTGTTGGCGCTTAAATACGTGACGAAAATAAACGTGTAAAATGCCACCAACTTTCAGGATTGCGCATGTTGCGATAAGAGAAGGATCTCGAAAAGTTATTCGTCGCTTGTCTCCTATTTGATCCTCGAATCCGTACGGATTTATAGACGCTTAATTTCGCAGAACTTGGCCTCTGTCGGCTTTTTTTTCCGCATCAAGAGCTATTTCAATAAAAATTGTTAACTTAAAACACTTGACTTGGCAATTCTCGGCTTTTTACTTGATTCTGTAATTCCCTGGGTCTATAGGTATTCAGAATTTTCATTCTATTTCCAGAGCTTTGTTCTCGCGAAACTTTCCGGCTCTCTGAATTCATTGTCTCGCACATTTTTTTTAACGGTCTCTTGATTCTGCAAACTGCGGAATATATCACGCGATATGTGATTTAACAAATGGTCCTCGATTTAACGAATTTATTGGTTATATCGCGAGATTCTCTTATTTCTATATCAAACATTCGGTTCGATGCACAAACGATACTATCTCTTATTTAAAAGATTAAGAGATCCCTTTTTAAGAAATACAAGATATAGATAGTAAATACCCAAGACATGAGTTTTGTTATAAAGGAACGAAAAATGACAAATCGAGCTTCATAAAGTAAATATATAATAAAATCATATTTTAGAGTTAATTTTAAGCGGCTTTTGTACCAAGTATCTCGATAAGTGTGTTTTAGATTGGGATAATCTTCAATTACATAACGACAATATTTTGGAAAGTATGAAAAACTTGACGCGGCGCGATTAAATTTTAATTAATTATTTTTATCTTTTTATCTTTTTGATAACTGCTTTCCCCACCAAATACGCACACTGCGAGGCATTCTATACGTTCAACTCTGAGAGAAAATGGAGTGAATGTAAAGGAGAAGCCTCTCTTACGCTGATAGTTGCAAGCATCCTCATATTACAATAAAGCGACACAAGAATCGCTTTTTGAGAATTCTAACGGCAACGAAGACTTACGTGCACATTTTGCGAGCGGTACATGAAACCGTGGCATGCACTTTGAATATCTTTGCGTGCTTCGTGTGTACTTAGATTTAAATGTCACTGCGACGAAAGCGCAGGAGGGTGGGGCGGCGGGGAGAGGAGGATGCATCACGTTTAACTGCTGGAAAGGATCAGGGACAGGAAGTGAGGGAAAAAAAGGAGGTTGAGAGAGAGAGAGAGAGAGAGATTAACGAGCATTCAAGTCTCACTTAAGCTCTCGCGAGGCAGATCGAAACTCATTTGCAGCCCAACAAATTAGTACGTAGATCTTTTATGCGCCGTACACATTTCGGTCGGATGTCGGGTCACACCGGGAGTGTGCCTATCCTCGGAGGATGGAAAGGAAACTTCGACCCGCCCTTTTGAAATGTCAAAGGTTGCCGCGCAAGTCGCGTCGACGTACCCCCGTTTCCCAGGAAGCAGCCCCGTGCGAATCCGGCGGCATTGTCCCTCCGCGTACAGCAGGATAATTCGCTATCATTCCGCGAGGAAGCGAACGCGTCATGGAAAATTGAAATATTCCCGATACGCTCGTTTAAGAAATTTTAACGCGCGGATCCGCGACCAATAATACGCCCCGGCAATTTATTTGGGACATGTTCATACATATTTATCAAGAAAACAAATAAACATCGACGAGGCGTCAACGGAACGGAAATCATGCATAATTCATGATGGATTTCCATTCCGCTCGAAAATCAAGTTTACGAAGTTTAATCGAATAAGAATCGTAAATCCCTCTCTCTCTCTCTCTCTCTCTCTCTCTCTCTCTCTCTCTCTCTCTCTCTCTCTCTCTCTCTCTCTGTATATGGGTCAATACTAACAAATGCGCCCGGACAATTCTTATAAAAAGTCGCTTGTAATCGATGGCCGGTACAGTAATCGTGCAAATAAGTTAGGAGTGGGCATTCCTATTATATCGGCAACAAAACCCCCATGTCTCTCTGTCGGTGATGATAATAATAATCTTAACGATCCGCCGTAATCGATGCTCGGAGCCTTTGGTATTTTCGCACAATTATTGTATTAATACCGTACCGGAATATCCGACAAGCCGCGCTTCCCTCGAAAGGTCAGACCGGTGACATTACAATTCCATCAAAACCTGTGAATTTCCCATTCGTCGGGCCGCGGCGTGAAAAGACAAATATTCGCGACATCCGGGTGGCGTAATTAAATGCCACGCGAAAGATCCGAGGCGAAATTAAAGCGCGGCTCCGCCGCCGCCGAGCTCGCGAACGATTTTATTTTCCTTCGTTCGCTCGATATTCAATCTTTATGGGATTGGAAGGCCAAATAGGGTTTCTTGGCGGGTGGCGCCGGATATTGCGACTAGGACTAAATTTAGGTAGGTATAGCAGGCCTCGATTACTCCTCTCGCTTCTTTGGAGGATACTACAAATATATATACAAATCTTATTTTCCTTTACACTGACAGAAAAAAATGGTTATAGGGGAACCCGGGGCATAACGGGAACGCTAAGGTTAAAA
>NW_011967099.1:146085-157952 GCF_000949405.1 Vollenhovia emeryi
ATATACATTGCGTTGCCGTTTGTTTCTCAGCTCGGTCTCTTAATTTTACTGCACAGGAAAGTAATAAGTACCAGATCAACTCTTTTTTCACGCGTTCAGTGTTTTGTATATACACAACAACTTACATTCCAACAGTATTACAGTCTTATTTAAATACCATAATTGTCACTTCGAGGATACATATAATTATTTTGTGACAATAATCATTCTAATCATTATAATCTTCGGTTTGAAAATATGTTATTTTCTATCCAATATTGTTTACTTTTCATTCAAGACAAGTATTCTTAAATATTAAGCATCTATTTTTCTTGAATTATATAAAATTGCTTCATTCGAGTAAGTTTGTCTTTCTTTAACGCGATACAATCTCATTTCAAGATTTTCACGTTGAGACTAAAAATATTTTACCGAACAAATATGGTTCAAGGGCTCTGATAATAAAACAAAGAAAAGAATAAGGGAAGGTAGTAAGAGCCGACGCAGAATGTTAGATGCGGAATACAAAAGTTTTATGTATAATAACATTCGTAACGATCAAACGTTTCGATCAGCTAATGTGATCCTTTTCAATGACCTATAAAGCAATATTGATTACATCCAAACATTAAATATTAAATGTAAAAATAAAATAAAATTAAGGGCGGACGCTTGAGTTAAATAAAAAAACATTCGGTAAAAAACAAAAGTCGCTTGGAAAGACGAGAAAAATCTCACCCGACGGTGGGTGTCGAGAGGCTGCGTTTGCATTACAGTACATAAGAGAAACGCCGAATACTTGATAAGGTATTAGGGATAGAATATGTTACTCCATGTATGCAAGCGAGTCCAAGACGGTGTGGAACTTGTGGAAAGCTCATGATTCCGTGCGTGAGATGATTTTTGAAGTTGTTAGCACAATTATCCACGGAATAATGACCAAATGTAATATATATTTTCAAAAGGAGAATATTCTTTTTTTTTTCTGCGTGCACATTGTAATTCGTGCTATTATTTTGTTGAGATAAAAAAGCAGTTTTGAAGGGACGAATTTGTCACGACTCAGCTTCCAAGGAAGCACTTGATCCGAGAGGAATACGTGTCGCATGAGGCAAATATGGAAATATTTTTCGCGGGAATTGCGATATGCAGGTGGCGGGCTGCTTACCAGCTTCCGTCTGGTCCAGACACAGTGGCGTATCGATAAAGTGCGGATTAAGCGATGTTCCCGTTTATCACGCGACGCATCCGTTCGTGGGAGCGACGTTTTCGCGTTTAAGTGCACTCCGCCATTAATCTCATCTTCCGGGGGGGGGGGGGGATTAAACGGAGCCACATTTTCTTCGACGTCCCGTTAGATCCGCGTTGGCGTCGCCGTAACAAAGCATATCGAACCGTGGCTTTTAGGGTTTCGTGGCAGGCAACGTCGGGCATTGTTAGTTAACACCAACCGAATAACGCGCGCGTCGCAAATCCAAGTAGGTTTTCGATTATTTCACATTTCAAGCGCTCTTGTCATTATTTATTTCAATAAACGTCCGGGAGCTCTGGAGACTCAGCCATCTATGCCGGATTTCGTTAGTCACTTTTCTGCTGCCAAACCATATATCCACGCGTCAATCGACCATTACGTCATAAACCATGACGGTAACTTCAGGCGAAAGGAACGACACTTCCCGTCTTTCTTCCCGAATTTCCCTCGAGAAAATCCAAAGACGCAGCGAGAAGAATTTGCGAGATACACGAGGTACAACATGACGTCGTTCGCACGTATCTGGAGGCCGTCTTTGCGGTGTCTGACATTCCGACGAGAGCTTGGCACGTTCGAGAGATCGAAGGACCGCGACTCGCGTACCGCGCCGGAGGACCCGTGCCCTCCTCCGGATGATGATCCTCGCTGCGACCCTTGCCCACCGTGCCCTTCGTCGACGAGACCGCCGTGTCCTCCTTCCGAGCCGCCAACTTGTCATCCGCGCGCCGGTAACGTTGGAAATTCCTCCGCGCGTATCTCCAACTTTCCCGATAAATTCGCGACTTGGCGCACCAGGAATTTTGCGGCGCCGAGATTTAGGTGCGCTCGAGATTAGAATTGCGAACGATGATCTATCGGAATGGAGGACGTACGGAGAAGCGAGAGAGTCGCGTATCTTTGGAGATAGTGCTCTGGAAAAATGCAGCTTTAACTTCCAGACTATTATAATTTCACATTTGTCATATACAAATGTGTAGAAGATAAAATAATGTTTTATATACGACGCACGGCGCAAAAAGAGCGAGGTTGAATGTCGTATGAAAATTAAATGTAATTAATTATATTTTAATCAAACGTACATTTTGCTCCATTTCCTGCAGACTGAAACAAAAATCGAGCTCGTACAATTAATTAATGTTATCAGCAATAACTCAAAATGTTCAGTACAATTGAATTTGCTTTATTCCGATATTCCGCTCTTTATTTCGATATTTCACGTCCATAAAGAGGGAACGCTTCGTGGATTGAGAATCGAGTGCACGGTGCAAATTTAATTTACCGTCGGGAGAGACGGCGAGTGCAACGCAATTTAATTTCGCCGCGGAATTCCTCGCGATACGCGTTAATCGTATCTAAATAACGATACAATTGTGGGCGCAGATCCGCGCAAGCTCGCATTCTGGCGTATGCTGGCCCTGTGCGTCGCATTACCCCTGGTCGTGATCATGTCGGCGATTACTTATGTGCGGCACCGAGAAAAAGCGAGGCAGCCGAGGGAGCCGTTCCTGAATCTTCCGTATATGTGTCGTCGGACTAAGGTTCTGGTCGGCCCCATTTGTCAGAACTGTCGCGAGAAACAGGACTTGGAAATCTTTCTACCGTTACGACCCGGCAGACTCAGTTTTGCGACTACAAACGGCGAATTTTCCGATCGATTCTTCACCAGCGAGCATTTCATCGTTGACACGTGCAACTATTGTCGACATTTCGTATACAAATTTATGACATTATTGCAAATCAATTGCATTGCCGCTCGTGGAATTTATATTACGTTCACTTGAGCTGAGTGAAATATGAAAATGCTCGCGAGAGATGATTAATTTGCCATTAAATCACGGGATTTAAGACTCCTGGATACTCATTACAGCTGCATTTGACGTCAGAAGTGCGAGAGCATGACATTTTTTAAAACGTACATTAAAGTAAGAACGTTTTTTTTTCAATAAAATAGCGTTTGTAGTAGATAGACTTGTAAAAAATATCAAAAACTTTCCCTTTGTTTGGGTAATCAATAAATAATAATTCACGTATTAAATTGAATAATGTCTAATCAAGGACGAGAACAAGCTGTTTGACAGCGGACGAATTGAAACAAACATTTGCTTTTCACGTATTAAATTATAACGAAAAATGCAAGTCTTCGGTAAATTTTAACACTACAATTATTTTAAATATAAAAATACTGCACCGAAACGTAAAGTGACGTTATACATTGTAATTTAGCTTATCGGCGTGTCAAAAAGCATACGCAGTCCCACATTATGAGATAAGCTCCTAATATGAGATGGCAGAGTTTTTGCTAAATTAATAGGCAGCATCTATTGGTTTCATCATGAATTCATTGCCCTCGGAATGAAATCTGTTTAGTGGAAAATTGATTGTTCGTGTAATCGTTGCGAAAAAAATTTCTGATTAAATTTTAACGTTGAAAACCTACTATCTCATAATAGAGGACTTTCCTCTACTTGTGTCCATACATTCATACAGTTTTTTATCGATATACGAAATGAAATGAAATTCTTGTTTCCATCGTTTTAAATCAAGTCGCCACTGTCAACGCAGACTTGGCAGTCGAGTACTCAGGAGCCTTAAGAAGCAATTACAGATTGTTTTCATAGAATGTTTAAATTGCATTAATTAAATGTAAAGATGGACATAAGGACATAATTTGCTTCCTTCTTCAAAGTCACAAAGAAAGCAAGAAATCAATCTTGATGAAATCTACCTCGAAAATATTATTCTTCGAGTATTCAATGCGCGAATGGTTAAGAAATCTGCGGCCATTTCTTTTCTCTCTCTAATTTTGCACGATTCAATTCTGGTACGAATTTATGCAAATTTTTATTCATTCGTCTATGTACCGAGGTAGTCTATTGCGCCTCTTTGACTGCTAGACCTATTTTCTTGGCGGTCCGGATTATCGACTAATAAAGACCCACAATTGCACTGACCTTACTTCAGTTTTCCCGTGCTAGGAATTTCATTATAATTGTTGCTGTATTTCGTAAAGTTTGTAAAAGAGAGAACAATTAACGGAAGCTCCAGTCTCTTTTGATTTCGGATTTGTCAACAGAGTAATTTTCCAATTTTACATCTCTCTCAACCGCGTGAGTTTTCTTTTAGTGGCTCGAGGCCAAATTAATTTATTTGTCTATCTATCTAGAAACTATAAAGTTGATATTGCATCATTTATCATCTGTCGGAGGATTCGCGCGGCGGATAGCGAATCAATCTTGATCGAATCCACTTGGAAAATATTATTCTTCGAATATTCGTTGCGCGAGTGGCTAAGAAATCTGCATCCGCTTTCGTTTTTCTTTCAACAGCCGTTTCCTTGGGGCGATGGGAATCACACGTTGTTCCATAACCCTGTGAAAAATCCGGTACCGCCGCACGGCTACGAAGTCGAGGATCCAAATGAAATGCCCAGGAAGGTTGGCAATTAGCAGAAGCGTGGGAATAACTTGATGCTGGTAGTGGCAGCTGGAAATAGCGGCGAGACGAATATGACGGCTTGTCTGCCGACGCGCGGCGGTCGTTTTAATTTTTAATCGGCTCTTGTCGCCCCAGAGAGAGAGAGAGAGAGAGAGAGAGAGAGAGAGAGAGAGAGGGGGGGGGGGGGGAAGAAGATCGGATATGAAATATTAAATTTTAATTGGGGCAAGACTCTCGGTTGCGTAAAGTGGCTGTATTTCGTTCATTACTCATCTTGCGCACAATCTGATGACATTCACAAAATAATGGAAATCACTGTATAACAGTTTCAATTAAAAAAAAAAAATGTCCAAAGTCGCTTTGTGAAAATTGTTTCTCTTGCGTTATTATATCTTCCGTGATTTAGAATGCGCTTTTTCGCACATTTTATAGATCGTTTTACTCCCCCACCTCCACATCCAGTACAGATAAATACAGCGTAGCTAAATAGATTTTTTCGACAAGTTAGTAGCTTTAGCTACTTGTTTAATTACTGGTTGACGCTTGTCCTCCTTATTTTCTGTAATCGGAGACTGACGAGAGATTCTGTCGGGAAGGTTAACACGAATCACGAGCAATTCTATTTTATATTTTAAATACTTGCTCATAAATATGTCCTTCAAATGGCTTAAATCTTTTTCTAACCACTCAACCACTTTCTCGTCCATTATTTGAGTCAGGATGCCACAGTACAATTACAAACTACTCGAAACGTGATAAAACAAGCATCGACACGTACCGACAGTGTTTGCTGTTATCTAAATAAAATTATATAGATGATTATCTAGAAAAAATTTTAGCGTTATCTTATCTTTATATAGATAATAAAAATAAGTATTATCTATATCTGCATCTTAGATGAAAGAAAGTGTTATCTTTACTAAATTATCTAAGATAACGTACAGATAATTTGATTTAGGGCCACATAAAAATAATATGGATGGCGTTGTAGCCCATGCATTTATGTGTGCGTCATATAACCTAACCTGAATATATTCTATATCCCCCTTTATAATTTAAATTTTTCTATAATTTTCTTATAATTTTTTCTACTGTGTTTACATGAAGTCTTAAAAATATTATCTGAAAATTATCTAGATGAATCATCATATAATTTTATCTTTTATCTAGATATATTCAAAACGAAATGATCTTTATCTTATCTAAGGTAAATTTATATATTTTTATCTTATCTTTATCTAGCTAATTTTAAAATCATCTATGCACAACACTGCGTACCGAGACGCATACCGGAAGTTCCATCACTAAAGTTGCTGCGAATTAAGAATACGTTCTTAATATTAAGAATATATTCTTAATTTAAGAAGACATTCCGAAAAACATGATGTTGAGAAGGAAATAGTCTTCCTCATTAAGTGAATCTATTAAGAGGATTTGTAAAGTATTAATTGCAACGACTCTGAAGCCTCTTACATTGGACAAACCAGACGACACCTTCTGACCAGAATTAAAGAACATAAAAAGAGACGAAAACTGCCACTCCGTGGTCAGCACATACCGTGCGTCACATGATCACGAGTTCAATTGGTCGGAACCAAGAATTTTACATAGCGAGCGCCTCAGGAGAAAAAGAGAAATCGCCGAAATGTTTTTTTATCAACAAAACCGATAACACGCTAAATTTACAAACAGACACCGAAAACTTTAATGTAATATACGGCCGTGTAATCAAAACTGTATAGTTCGCAATATCACCTTGTATTGTTCCTAAGACATGACTGACAAATTAATTCGAGCCCAGCTACCACAATGCTCACACGTACGCGTATATTTTATAACTCGACTCTGTCTTATTCGACGACGATGACTGACTTATTGTTAGTATCACTCGATAAGGATCCAAAAGAATAGGGTCGAAACGTCGTGTAACAAACTAATTAGAAAACTAGCCGCGCGGCTGGATTGACTATAAGTTTTCCATCTCAATTTGTAAAGTATACATTTCAAGAATTGAATGTTTTCGGTGTCCCGTTACGAGTGTATGGAATCTAAGCGAGCAGAAAAGGACTCGGGGAAACGGCGGTTTCCAGCGATTTTGAAATTTCGAGGGACGCAAGTTTCGGAGAAAGAAAGCGGGGTGGGCTAGGACAAGTCCCGAGAAACGAGATACATTCGAGACCTCTCGCCGTCTAGTTGGGGCGAGACGACGACGACGGAAGTCCCGAAAGGGTTAAGGCGACTCCGGCCGGAGTCGCGGCGTTGCGACGCCGTTTTCGGTCTCGCCTTCTCGCGGGGGTTCGCCGGCGCAGCTGGTCTCGCGCCTTGTTGGCCGTTCGGGGGCGATCAATAGACCGGGTGGCGGCGGAGGATGGTGGTTGTCCGGGCAGTGGCGAGTTAACCACCCCGGCGTCACATTTCTATTATCTAACGACAATCTCCGGTATCACGTCTCCATTATCTAGAAACGATCCCCGCCGAGATCCCGCGTATGTCCGCCACGCGGATACGGGGGGGGGGGGACGGAGTTATCTTCGAGCTGTTCATTGCGGAATCGTCGCGCGGCACTCTCCATTTCGGAGGCGCGCACATAACAGGTCGATCCGTGCGTTTTGCGATCGCTGATAAATGATAGCCGCTGAGTCCGGTCTTGGTCAGCGCGATCGCTCGGGGGACTCTCCATCGGGGATTCCTCGGTAAATTCCTTCCGTACTGTTCCTGCTTTTTTTTTTCTTTTGCGAGAGCTACCCCGCTGATACACTCTTATATCATAAATTTTGATGCGATCCTTAATGCCGTACAGAGTGCACCGGCGGTATCTCGCGTAAAGTATAGAAGCGCGATGCAAATGCGGAATTTGAAAAATCGACGTATCTCGCATGCCTGTACGAAGATACGCTGCTACAGTACGGTATACAAGCGAGTCTCGCAAACGATTAAGAGAGGAAAAGGTTGATCGCAGCTCGGGGCACGTCCGCGGCCGACACGTAAAAATCTCCCCGGTCACGTGACGCGCGTAAATCGTTACGCTACGTGCGGGTCCACGCGCGCGAGCCACGCTCTTTTCTCGCGAAATAACATGTTTGTTCATTGGCGCCGTTTAATTTACGGCCCTGCCCGCGGGCTCGTCGGGTCGCGAGGCACGAGCTCCGATTGGCCGGCGGCGATTTCGCGGGTTCGACGAGTCGCGCGTGCGATCGCGCCGCCAAGCGAGCAGCCTCCTTCGCTCCTCCGTCAGTCGGTGGCGGCGCGTCGCCGTGTTCGCGTGTCGCGTGCGTGCGCTCCCTCGATGCCCCTCGGCGCCCTACGTCGCGCCCCCCCCGCCGCTCCCGCTGTGACATCATTCGCATCATTCGACGTCATTGTCTAACCCTTTTATCGGTAAATCGGATCGCCCGCCTTTCCCGCCGTATAGGCCCGCTCCTTTCGGACGCGAGCTCGCGCGATATAAGAGAGAATGAAGTTCCTTCAACTAATTGCGGCGCGTGTTATTTTTACTCCGCGTACTTCCAGCCTCTCCGATACCGAGAGTGAGGAAAATCGGCGGTTTAATTCGCCGCCACGATGTCGCCACTTCTCGCGACCGGTTTCGTAAAACATCGTAATGAACGTGACACGAGACGATGCACAGTGGTTTCTACTCAAATGTTGATATAAACCGGGGGATATCGGAGTGTTCTCTACGAGGGCTCGTTTAAATTCATTTATGAGAATTAAGTATCGCGATATCGACTTGGAAAATCGTTCGCGTTTGAAGGGATTATTCACAAAGACTTATTCAAGTCTTCCCTCGCGATCGACGCACGTTACTCGTCGCGTCACTTAAAACTCGGGGCCCGATTAAATTAATAATTCTACTTGATTGAGCATTCCAACGCTTCGTTTCTGCGAGTGCACATGTACACAGCTATGTGCACAAGCTGTTTTCTTCATCGAATTATTTATACGCATGCGCGATAACAATAATTTTACAAAAACATTTTTCAAAGACGCAGGGAACGAGAGCTGACTCGCTTGTGGAATCCCGACGAGGAATCGAATCCTTTCGCGCGACTTGTCGCGCCCACGCGAAGCGACACGGCTGCGAATTCGGGGATCACCCTGCACCTTCGGCGGGCGTGAGCGCCGAAAGTCTCCGAGCTGGCGTGACGGAGTGCGACACGCGTGTTCTCTCGGCTGTCCTCCCGGCGCCGCGTATCTCCCTTCCGCGGGGCGGAGTTTGATCGGGGCGCGAGGAAGATGTAAAAACCTCCCCGGAAGTGTCCCCTCCGCCCCCGGAAACTGCGCCGCACGTTGGCGGTGCCGCGAATGGTACGTCCGACGTTATCGTCGACGTCCACCTCGCTCTCGCCCGCGCGTAACAAAACGCGCGTTCGCGCGGCGCGGCGATTGAAGCTCGCAATTTTCTGCGCGGGTGGTTGCATGTGCGCGTATACGTTTGCGGGAGCGAGTGATTTCGTGAATAGGTAGATGCTGGGGGGGGGGGGGGGAAGATTGCCTATAGTGTCGTGCCCCCCCAGCCTCCACGCAGAGAAGTCCGTCACGGTGGTTTTAGCGGGTTAACTCGGCACCGCACAACCCGCCTCTTCCCCCGAAGGGGTGGGTATCCGAAGGGATTTCCACTACGTATATAAAAAAGACGAAACAGGCGGATGAATACGGGCGGATTTTGCAGCGCGAGCCGCATAATTGCCGGCTGCTAATTCCGCGCGCGGTATAAAAGTCAAGCACGCAGCCGAGCACCGGGGCCGAGCCGGCGTATAAATAAACGTTTTGCGTAACGTTTTGTTTATTGCTTCTGCCTGGATGGGTGAGAACGGCGGCTGCTCCGCGCCGCGAATTATTCCCTGGAACAGCCGGAGATTCTCACGAGGGGGTTAACATTTATCGCGCGAGAGGACGATGGAGAACGAATTAAGGATGTTTTGTACGCACATTCGTTGCAAAAAGTAACTGAAATTCGATTTTGAATACGTTCGCTTCTCGTGCAGCTTGGGTTGCGTCAAATCTTACTATTTATTCGTAGCTACACGGAGAGAATTTTCTCTTAAAATTTATCCCGAACATCGTGTAATCGTGAGACAACGTGGCATTTCGAAGAACTTTATGAGAGTTTTTTTTTAAATTTTACTAGTAAAATGTGTACTAATTTTAAGTATAATTACTAGTAAAATATATGGTAAAATTTCCAAAATCTCTCCTAAAGTTCTTGGAAATGCCACGTTGTCTCACGATTTTAAATTAAAAGTATGGTAAAATTTCAAAAAACTCCCATAAAATTCTGCGAAATGCCACGTTGTCTCACGATTACATTGATTTTCAGGGTAAATTTTAAGAGGAAATTATCCCCGTGTGGAGTTCAGAAACGTATTTTCGATTTTTCCATCCCTTTTCGGCCATTTGAGTCAACGCAGTTTTCTATAACTTTACGAGTAAATTCACTAGAAATAAAAATTCTTATATAATTTGTGATTGCTTCGGTGAAACGACTTTGGATTTGTTTACAAGTCTCCGAACATTAGCGCGGACAATCTGTAAAAGTTTTGTTGAATTCAATATTTCCAAAACAGGTACTAAACATCCTTAAAACGTGGCACCATCGAAGTGTGAGACTGACGAATTGTTTCCCTGCTCGAAGGTCGAGAACAGTCACGCACTTGAAATGGAATGATCCTTTTAAGAAACGCTCGTTTCAAGAACCTGATAAATAATTCGAAATGACGGAAATAAAAAAAGAACGTTAAAAATATCGGAGTTACGTGACAATTTATATGATTATTGACGACGTAATTAACAGTTCTCGCGTTGGAAATACGCATAAGCGTCGCTTCATTATTCAGTACCGCACATAATCCATTATTATTTGGCTTAGCCATCAATTATGCACCAAGGCCATACTCACCTGTATCTCGATAAACAGATGCTGTTTACCGGCGCGTTGTTAAAGACCCAATCGCGATTAAGTGGCAAAGTTGAATCTTTTATTCCTTGGACGCGAATTTATCGTTTACTATCGGCTACTTTTAACTATGACCGAGCACCGGAACTACGAATATTTCCGGCACAGTAAATATTCGCGTCGAGCAGGATGCGATATTTACGTATCGCTGAGCTCGAGTAGCAGCCTGCGATACGATCGACGTGGTTTGCGTTCGCCACAACCCGCAATCAAGACGAGTTGTCAAAGAATTTAGTTCAATCAGAGAAGTTGAGCGGCGCACAGCTCGGCTATAACAATAGTAATTCTCGGTGCCTATTAATTTTCTTCAGTTTCGATATATTTTTCTCCCCGAGAAACGAGTCCGCAATTTTCAATTCTAAATGGTTCTTCGATTTTACGCAGTCCTTTTGTAACGGTTAAAAAAATATATGTTGTTATCCTTCATCGGCAGTATCTATCAGTAATTTCAACATTATGCGAATTATCGTTACGATACTTAGAAAAATTTAATAGACGATAAAAGTTAATTATTATTTTCTTCCCTCTATTATTCACTTGTTCGTCGGTGCCTTCGTTTTCCAAGTCTGGCCACTATCCTCGAGACTTGATCCTTGAAAAGATCCGCTATTATACATACACGGACGCGTGAAATCGGAGGATTCTCGAATACTATCTACGTAGCAATCGCTAGCCTGGTACTTAAAATTCAGACGTAACGCGATATGGAGATATCTTCTTTCTACCATTGCAGAGGATTACACTTGACGACGCAAAATGGAGACGTCACTCGTGATTCCCGGCGAGGAAGGTCTCTCGAGGTGTCGCGAAGATGTCGAACGCGGCGGCGTTCGGTATCTCTGAAGGGGAGATGCACTTTGCCAAGATGCACGAGTGATACAGGACAGGCTCCGACAAAATGTTGATCAAGGAGTATCGCATACCGTTGCCTCTCACGGTAGAGGAGTATCGAATCGCCCAGCTGTACATGATAGCGGTAATTATCGCGATTAACCGGCCGCATCGCGAGAAAGGAGAGTGGCGATTTAAGGTAGTTGTTTCGCGACAGTAATGCTCAAAAATTCCTTCCAGACAGGAACCAGCACTCAATTATTACAATGATATATCTTGGTGCAATATTGTTCTAAAGAATACACTTACGATTAATACATAATGTAAAATAGATTCGAAAGATTGTAGTTTGAGGTGCTGTTGCCACATCTCTTACGCTACACTCATGTCTACTACATAATTCTACCCATTTTT
>NW_011967099.1:159504-173499 GCF_000949405.1 Vollenhovia emeryi
TCAATTGTAATTTAATTAGCCTTATTTTGCACGTATTTATGTAAAGAATAAACTGTAAAAATTTGAAACAATTCTCACATAACTGATTTTACGAAAGAATTACCTTAATCTCGATTTATTTATTGTTAATTGAGATTCGTGTACAGTTGGACCTGCATTTTTATCATCGTTTTTCTCGCCTATACAAATCACTGAGTTTCAGGCTGTATACATATATGCGTGTACTACCACAGACTTTAATAGAAGCTGCGTTAACAGCCTGAAACTCATTGATGTATAGATGGGAATAAAGATTATAAAAATGTGAATCCTAGTAAAACTGAGGTGCGAGCATTCACGAATAAGGCCCAGTATCACAGTGGCTAGTTAGCTTAACTAGTTGTTAAGTAGCGATGCCAACCACTGATACAAAATTTGATAAGCTATTTACAAGGTTATATATATATGTATAATATATATATATAAACAATATATGTATACAAATATTTCAATATATATGTATATTTCTTTTAAGCTTATTTGCGAAAATGCAACTTGTCAAAACCACTGTGATACTGGGCCTAAGACTGTACCCCGCATGTTTTCAGCGAACCGAGAAACATTTAGATTCTGGCCTGCGAAGGCTACAGAGCGAATTTACAAGAGAGTTTATTTCGGACGCTTGTAAATTTTAAATTTCTCTTTTTAGCCGCTTGATTTAATTCAATTTGTCTATTTTCCGTAGAGTTTATTTACGTACTATCGATTTTGCGATTTTACGATAAAGAATCACCTGGACATTACCTGCCAGTTGCGATAAATTATGCATATTAGCCGAGTAGATTATGCATAATAGTCAATGATTTTAACGCGATAAAATTTCTGACGTGAACCTACATTATTAGACATTCAAACTCGCTGATCCGATATCCTCGACGCTACGTTGTTTTTGTTCCTCGCGTTTTTATCCTTTTTTTTCTACTTGTGTTCTTCCCGCGCGTGTGCCTGCGCGACCGTTCCTCCATCGATAAAGATAAGGATAAAGATTTTATGGCCGACGGCGAGCGCTCCTGGAATGATCAATAACCGCTTTCTCACCCTGTGTAACTCGCGCAGAAAAAATCTCGGGAGGAGAGCAAGGGTGCCGGTAGCGGCGTGGAGATAATCGAGAACGAGCCGTACAGCAACGGTCCGGGAGGTAACGGGCAGTATACACACAAAATCTATCACGTGGGCAGCCACCTGCCGAGCTGGTTCAAGAGCCTCCTGCCGAAATCGGCGCTGATCGTCAAGGAGGAGGCATGGAACGCCTATCCGTACACCAAGACCCGCTACACGTGCCCGTTCATGGAGAAGTTCTCCGTCGAGATCGAAACCTACTACTTCCCGGACGATGGCCACCAAGAGAACGTCTTCAATCTCAGCGGCAGTGATTACAGGAACAGGATCGTGGGTAAAGAGGAGATTAGATTGGACTTGGGCTCGGTTTCACCAAATCGCTTAACTTTAATCTTAGTTTAATTCACGTTTGTCTCTTTCTAAAGTAACAGCTGGAAAGAGACAAAGAACGAATTAAGTTGTGAGCTCAATGTTAAGCGGCGTTGGTGAAACCGGGTCTTAGATGAACGCGGGACACGACGTGCTACGTAACAACGATGCAGTTGAGCCTGAAAGCAAAAATACCCTAACAGCACATAAAATACATTCATAGAACATACCTTATAATGTTCTGACAATGTTCTTACACTATACGTTTGCGATACCATACCGAACATTTTTAGGATACACATGTGCTGCTAGGATACCGTGAACTTTGCGACGTGAAATGTATGTTTATTACAATGATAGATTCCCGATAAAATTGTTCGCTAATTTTCCGTACGCTTTATTGATTACTGTAGAATATCGCTCGTCGTTTATTTCTTGTCTGTTAAAAACTGAAGTTATGTCATGATTTCCCGATTATTCAGAAGGTTTTTTTTTGCCGTTGCTGTCAATGACATTTGTAAACGACTGTTGACTTTAATAATTGAAAAATAACGCGGTGATACACAAGTACGCCGATTGACTCCGCGACAATTTGTTTCCAAGACCTGATCGACATTGTCAAGGATCAGCCGTACGGGGCGGACTACGTGAAGGAGGAGGACCCTAAGCTGTACGTGTCGGAGAGGACCGGAAGAGGCCCGCTGGAGGACACGTGGCTGGAGGATTATTGGGCCGATGTGGAAGTATACATCTCCCCATTTCTCTCTCTTTCTCTCTCTCTATCTCTTTCGAAGAATTTTACACCTATCCGCTTAAGTAGTATCACCGTTGATACATTAGCGATTCTCTCGCTAGGGAAAGCAACAGCCAACGCCGTCGGGAAAGTCACTAATGTGCGCGTACAAGCTATGCCGAGTAGAGTTCCGTTATTGGGGCATGCAAACGAAATTAGAAAAATTCATACAGGACGTAGGTTAGTACCGTTACGTGCTTACCACTCTGCCTTATCTTGCCCTTTGGATGCCGGGCATTTAACTCCGACATTTTTATCTCGAACGCGGGGACTGCCTTCATCAGGCTTCTTGCCGGGAAGATCATTTCCCAGAAATGAGATCAGAAATGAGATTCTTTCTGAAACTTTTGAATAAAGATATCGCATGCTCTTTCCTTCGGGATGAAACGAAATTGGAGCAACTTGAGCCTTGCCAATTTAAGCACGCGTTTCTCTTCGTAGTGCGAACTAAGTTTTCACTCTTTGGTACACGGAGTGTCTCGGAAGTTGTGCGTTTTTTCGGGAATAATGAGCTAAAGTGACGAAGATTATGCTTCTTTAATATTGTGCGAGTACAAAAACAATTATTTTTAAATTTGTATTGAATGGTTTTCGCACAATTTGATGCTAAAAAAATGCCGCGCGTAATTACAATTTATTAAAACGGTCGAAAGAAATTGCACAATCTTTGATGCATCCTGCGTACTGTAAGTTTATCCATTTTTCGCTTTTTTTTATGAATAACGATGCTTTGAGTTTGCCAAATTTAAGGCGATACAAATTCTTATGCCAAGAGCCCGGCAGCTAAAGGGTTAACCCTTTCGATCATGAATCTTTATTCTGTTAAAAACATCTTGTTTAACTTGGATTGTTTCAAATTGAAGGCTGTAAATCGAGGATCAAGTATTCATGAAAAATCGTTTAAGTGCACCTTAAAAGAAAATTAATTCAAATTTACTAGAGCTGCAATTCTATTATTGATCCACAACATTTTTCTAGATCTTTCGTATCTCGAACATTGTATTTTAATTTAGAAAGTGTAACTCATCTTTATACCGAAGTCGAAGCGCGCGGGAAAGAAAAATAGATTTTTGACGTAAAGACTCATCTCTTCAGATTAGCAGAATTGTAATCTATTTCGTTTATCGATTCCCTATTACTTTTTGTCTACGCAACATCGGGCGTTGCCGTTGTTGGAGCAGCCTCTTCCTACCCCGTGACACACAAGAAGTCGTGATCGAAAGGGTTAATTTTAACCGGCGCATCCGGTCGGCCGTGCGTGAGACGTATTAAGGTCGGTTCCAGCTCTGCGGAAGACGATGGTGCGGGCGCACAGGCAGGCCTGGGCCTGGCAGGACGAGTGGAACGGTCTGACGATGGCAGACATCAGGGAGATCGAGCGGCAGACGCAATTGGCCCTGCAGCGAAAGATGGGCCTGAGCGACTCGGAGGACGAGCTCGAGGACGAGAAACGGAAGGCGAGCGCGACGGCAACGACGGCGATCACGACGACGACGGCGACGCCGGCGAAGATGACGTCGGAGGAATCGGCGGTAGCCAAGACGCTGGCGGCCACCCTGGGCAGCATCGAGAAGAACGAGGAGGCGCAGAGTCCGCCGTCCGTCAGGAAGCCGTCCGACATTCCCATCATCAACACGGCGGCCAGCTCCGAGGGTGAGATCAGCCCCGAGGAGCCGATCGACCTGGATGAGATCAAGTAAGATTATTCCCGAGTCTACCTTATTCGCAAAATACTGACAGTTGTGCCGATAAGTGAACTTGTATCCTCTGCGATAAGATTTTATTTTCAAACAAGATCGAGTGGGCTTTTTAGAAATTTGTTTCTTAGGCCCGGTTTCACCAACGTCGCTTAACTTCAAGCCTAGCTTAATTCGTTCTTTGTCCCTTTCCAACTGTTACTTTAGAAAGAGACAAACATGAATTAAACTAAGATCAAAGTTAAGCGACGTTTGGTGAAACCGGGCCTTATTCTTTTAAACAAAATCGGAGTTTATATCCAGAGTAATTGTATACTACTATACGTTGAATATCTTTTCTTGGCGAGAAGATGATCTTTCTTGACAGTGAATTGAAGATGTAGGACAAATTTTTTGGTTTCATTAAAGGACTTTATATGATTATGCAAAAATGTGGAAAAATGTTTTTCTATTGTAATTTATTTAATACTTTGTCGTCTATTGTCCATGAAGCATTTGTTAGGTGTGGTAGAAATTGTTTTTATATGTTGTCATTGTGCGTGTGTCAAGTAGTGTGTGATATCGCTCTCATTATTCTCTGAAAACGATAAGATAATTACGAATTCATCATATCTGCGGTGTTAGTTTGTGACTTTGACTGCAGCTGATTGCCACAAAGAATCGCGTTCTAGATGATAATAAAGTAACGTGATAACAATTGTATTTTTAATACAGACCGAGCAGAAACTAACGCTTATGGCTGGCTGTTTTTCATACAAGGAAAAGTGAAGATAAATACAATTACAGATCCTTTAATGATAATGTCATATCTTTGTCCTCTTTCAACTCTACTTTCGCACGATTTAAGCCTTTCATGACCTAATTATTTTAAAAACATGAAACACTGGCATGTCCCAAGGAACCAGAGAGGCAAAAAATATAATTGGGACCTATATGTCCCAGTGGTTATAAAAGGTCATAAGAATATGCAACTGTACGCTCTAAACGCGAGTGAACTCGTCATGAATCAATAACGTTCGGGCAACAAAAGACGAGTTTAAACGTCCCCGGACAATAGTGTGTTAACAAATTAATAATCGGACTAAAAGCGAGCTGCGTTGCAGAAATGCGGCCGCCGCGAAGGCCAAGAAAGAGTGGATGAAAAAGAACTTGCACTCGCCGAGTTTGAACCAGAGCTTCGACATCCAGATCGCGAACTGGAGGATGGAGAGCATCGTCAGGGAGTCCGAATCCGGCAGCGACGACGAATTCTTCGATTGCCAGGGTAAGACTGTTAAGACGCATGAGTACGTATAGCATGCCTGTGATAATCTAGAGAAAACGCATTAACATAGTTCGTAACAAATGAATGATGGCCGGATGATAATTCTGCGACATGCTGCTTTCCGCCGTAATGAGTCTTAAATAAATCAATGGAAGGCCTAAGACTTGATTATAAATGTCAAATTTAATGAGAGAGCTTAATGAAAAGATATATTATCAAAAAGTTAAATACTGAATATTCCAAGAAATCCAAAGAGCTATCGAATATCATTCAGGCATTAATGTCGAAATAATTAACGGGTTAATAGTAGAACGAACATATAATAATCTTGAATGACAATCTTGATAAATAATAATCTTCAGAAAATGAAAAGAATCTATTTGCAGATTGTTCAGACGTGCTATTATTTGAAGATATTTAAATTTGACATTTAACAATAAGATACTTCTGTATAGTATATATATATATATATAAATAATTTCCTTGAGATATAAAACGTGTTCTGTTATCTAACGTAATTATAACATCGATATGTCTTATAATGATGCTCCTTGCTAATTCTTGTGAATTATGCGAAAGAAGTGTGTCTTACAACAATGCATAGATAACTCAAGTAGAAACAACAGCATGTGCTGCGTTTTTATGTGTATCCTCTTTGTTTTTTATGTCGCACCCCCATACTGCAGCTGGGTTCATTATACCTGTTATACGCAAAGGTAGGACACGTAGAATAAGCGAGATAAGTTACGAGAGAAAGAGTAAGAGAGAGAGAGAGAGAGAGAGAGAGAGAAAGCAAAAGAAAAAGAAAAGAGAAAAGAGAGGAGGAAAGAGAGAGAGAGTCGTCATACACACATATCATCTGTGCAGAATTAAAGAATGGCCTTAAAATAGACGATGCGATAAATCGAGCTGTTTGGCACATACAAAATTTGCATCTTTCGGCGTGACATGCGACTAAGATTAGACTCGAGCATGAAAATCCGCGAAAGGTTCACACGCGGCATGCGGCAGCATGGCTATACGTAGTAAAGAGACTTAACCGATCTAGTGGCTAACGAAAATTAACTTGTGCATACGTTAGATAAAGTTTTACATTAGAGTATTGCATTAGATGGGATAACATATGCGAAATGACCTCTATATAATCTAGAATTCGAATCTATAATTGCAATCGAGCTTCTGTTTGTATACCGCAGACTGTTACTACAAATATTGTTATTACAAAATTGTTATCGTTTGTGAGATCATGCTCTCTTTAAAGCATCATATTTTATATTATCGATACATGTATTATTGCGAGTCCTGTTTCGAAATATATACAATTAATCGGGGAGAAAGCACATTGCATAAGCAGTGTTAACGTTTCTGATTACACAGAGGACTTTGAAGATACCTCTTCATTAGCTAAATGGAGTTCTTTGGATCTTCTAGCAGAAGGGGAGGATACGACTGTGCGGACACCATCTGCTACAAACGAGCCAGGTTAATATATATATTCTAAAACATATTTTTGTGGCGCATAAATGTATCAATTATTATTAAGCTTTCACCACATTATTTTCTGTCTACTAAATTATTTTCATTTTCAAAAAAAGCGTAGAACAAATTATTAAATTCGTCTCTGCTCTTTCAACTATAAACGGTAACAACGGAAATGCTTTCCCTATTTTCAGACGATACAATATTTTCGCCTTCGTATCTGCAACGCATCACCAGTGAACGAAGCAGCAAGAGATTGCAGATTACCACGTCGGCCAGCATTGACATGTCGTGTCCAGCATCCCCTCAACATTCTCCTACGCATCACCCGTGCAAAATTACTGTTTTAATTATTGTGGTACATGGCGGCAGTGTTTTAGGTAAATGAAGATTTTTTTAATTTGAGAAAGTTTACATTATAGATTTTTACATTTTGTGTTTAGTTATTATGCATACGTCTCTCTCTCCTTTATTACATAACTGTTTGTTGGCATAGAACTGGTATCTTATTATGTTGACGTGAAAAGAATTGACCAAGAAAATCACTGTGTCAGCATATATCGATCCAGAATCGCGTTTTTATATTTCAGACGCGAATGTCGATTTAACGGCGAAAAAATCAGACATAACGACATTCCGTGGAGCTTTCGAATCCGTCATGAGACAGCATTATTCTAGCATGGTCGGTCACGTATCTGTTAAATTCGTCGCCTGCCCTTCTATTTGCACCGAAGGCCTGGGAATTTTGTCAAGGTAATATTATCTATTTTCTTTTATGTTCGAATGTTATCTACGGATGTTGCCGTAATCTTATTATAATTTCATTGCGTAGCCTGAGTCCATACAGCTTCGACATGTCGCCTTCGTGCATGGATGCTCCGCAAGTGACGCACGACACTATCCCGATCGGTGCGATTCCGCTGTTAGCGAGCTCGAGTTCCGAATATCAAGACACAGTGTCGCGCGTGGTGATGAGTGCCAACCAAGTGTATCATGACTTCATCAAGAGCGATGAGGGTAAAGGTTTCAGCGGGCAGATTTGCTTTGTGGGTGATTCAGTGGGGTCGATTCTGACCTATGACGCCCTGTGCAAGGCGACGCAGCACTCGAGACACAGTAGCGAGAACAGCATTCTAGAAGGTAGCGGTCAGCAGGGTAACGATAACGGTGGGAACGAAGATGGCAAGCATTTGTCCGCGCCATCTCCCAGAAGAAGGTCTTCCGGTACGAGGTGAGCAATTACGGTTAATGACTAAACCTCTTTTAAATGAAGTTAAGAAAAGACAAAAGGGAAAACCAATATATCGCGAACCAATGTCAATTATTTATATTAGAGATAATGCATTGAATAGAATTGACCTGGGACTATGAAAATATTAATCGGTTCTTATTATTAATGTGTCGTTTACAGTGACAACAAGCTGGACTTTGAAGTGGGTGACTTTTTTATGTTCGGTAGTCCGCTTGCTTTAGTCCTCGCTTACAGAAAGATTGCCGCGTCTAGCGACAGGAATAGTTTTATACCTAGGCCGTTAGTCAACCAAGTGTACAATCTGTTTCATCCGACGGATCCCGTGGTCGCGAGATTGGAACCGTTGATCTCAGCGAGGTTTTCGTTGATCGCGCCGGTCAATATTGCCCAATATCAAAAGTATCCGCTCGGCAATGGCCAGCCTTATCACTTGCGTAAGTATATTGGGATTGCAAATAGGATTATGGAATGTAGAAGCAGAAGTTTCTCACTCTCCAAGATCTGTGGTGAAATTGAACAAAAGAACGATACATTTAAAGCAGATTGTAAACTTGATTTCAGTGGAGACTATCCAGACCAATCCGCAACTGTTTGCTGACGGATTGAATGTTCCCAATCTTCAAATGTCGCATTTAAGAAGATTATCCGATATATCACTTCAAAGTACAATGTCAGGCATTATCGACAATGTTCCTTTACAGGCAGTGTCTGCCCGTACGTAGAAATTATTTATTATATTTACTTACTGACTATGTCCACAATTTAAAAACTTGGCTAGAAGCTTGGATTACAAAATTTAATTTGCGATAGTTGTTTTAAGCAAGCATCGATTTTTTCATAGAACGAGCGAATCATTCTATGTCAAATGTACCGAAGTAGTCTGAAGCTTATTATTACGTTCCAGTGATGCAAAAGTGGTGGGGCACCAAAAGACTAGACTATGCGCTCTATTGTCCAGAGGGTCTCGCTAATTTTCCTACAAATGCCTTGCCGCATCTCTTCCACGCTAGTTATTGGGAGTCTTCGGACGTGATTGCGTTCATTTTGAGACAATTGGGCAGATTCGATTTGCCATTGCTCGGCAACGAAGAAAAAGATCTCACTTGCTTCCGTCCAGGTCAACCCAGAGAAAAATGGAATAAAAAACGTACCTCCGTTAAACTTAAGGTTCGTTGCTCTATCAATTTTACATTTAATATTTAATTGTCTGTTATTTAAAAATAGTTCTTTGCTCACGTTGACATATTGCAGAATGTTGCTGCCAATCACAGAGCGAATGATGTCATCGTGAGGGAAGGTGCACCACAAGTATTAGTCGCTAGGTTTATGTACAGTCCTATTGATATGATAACTTTAACAGGTATAAATAAAATTAAGAAAAGAATTTGCCTAAATCTTTGTATAATAGCAAATGGTCTATTTAACCAAAATCCAAATATCATGTTTAGTAAATAACTTATTTCAATTATTCTGTATATTATATAATAATAATAATAATTTTATATTGAAACAAAATGTAAGACGAAAAATATTTATGATGCCGTAGGTGAGAAAGTTGATATCCATATTATGAAAAACGCACCGGCAGGCGAGTGGACGTACCTTTCTACTGAGGTAACTGACAAGAATGGTAGAATAATTTACAAAATACCAGATGACAAAGTGCTAGGTTACGGACTTTTTCCAGTAAAGATGGTTGTAAGGTAATATATTTTTCTCTTTAAAATTTAAGTAGATATCTATTAATGCAAGTTATTATTCATGTAGATTAAAATTGCTACTAGTAATTAAAATTAATTAGAATGCTCTAATCGAGGAAGATTGAAATTAATACCATATTTCACATTATATGAATGAAAGTTACTTTAAATGAGAGTCAAAGTATAAACGAATAAATGAGAACAATTAAGGGTGTAATTAATATAAATGACCTTTTTTAATGCAAAGGAAATACAGACTTTTAATACAAATGCACATGCACATTCGCGTTTCAGGGGAGATCATACATCTGTAGATTTTTTCATGGCTGTGATACCGCCGAGAACTGAGTGTGTGGTTTTTAGTATAGACGGTTCTTTTGCCGCTAGTAGGTCGGTGAGTGGTAAAGATCCGAAAGTCTGGGCTGGTGCTGTCGATGTTGTGAGGTAACGTATCATAAAGACGAATTAGAACGAATTCCGCAAACTGTATTTATCTCTTTATCCGTGCAATGCAAAAATATTTACAACAAAAGGGTTCGCACAAAAGGGTGTCACAGTTGTAATTTGGAAATCAACTATAAAAATATATTCTGTGGCAAATTTATAACATCTTTTTTTTGCAAAAAGTGGACATTGTTAAAAATCTTCTTTATTGTTTCTTGTAGGCATTGGCAGGAACTGGGTTACCTCATCATTTATATTACCGCGAGACCCGATATGCAACAGCAGACAGTAGTTTCCTGGCTGTCGCAACATAATTTTCCTCATGGTCTCGTCTCATTTGCCGACGGCCTGTCCAGAGATCCGCTCGCCCACAAGGCTGCCTACTTGAATAAGCTTGTGAAGGTTTGTACACGCTAGTATTATATATGTAATTACTAATCAGCATGTACAGCTAACAATAGAACTAAATAAATCAATTAAATATTCATGCATGATCAAGTCTCATGCTGCGAATACTTTTGTGCCCGAATAAACAAGCAAATCTACAAGCTATGTTCTTTTATTTAATTCGGATGGATATCTGGCAACCTGTAAGAATGTGTATTATCCAGTGCACAGTGACAAGTATATCCATTAATTTCAAAATTAATTTCTTACTTCTACCAAGTTGAGAAGGTTTGACCATTTTCTTTTCACGTCTTGGAAGAAATCCCAATAGAATTATGACTAATCGCGCCTCACTTCTTTACTCTGCGCGATAAAATGTTGATACCAAATTAATAATGATCCATTGGATATAGGAGCACGGTATGATAATCCATCAGGCGTACGGCAGCGAGAAGGACATTAACGTGTATACGGCGATAAGCCTGAAACCGAGCCAGATCTTCATAATCGGCAAAGTATCGAAGAAGCATCAAGCTATGGCGACAATACTGTACGACGGGTATGCCGCTCATTTGAGCACGTTGCAGGCACACGGGGGTTCGCGGCCTGCTCAAGGTAACGCGCGCATGGTAATTCCCAGAGGTCAATTCGGCTTACCAGGACAGAATACTTCTCTGCGTCGACGAAGGTGAGCCTTTCTAGCAATGCACTCCGACAATATCGTAACAAGAGATCTTCCCACGCTTCGCTAAAGGATCAAGTATCTTTTTTGCCGGATTCTGTTGTTCGTTACGCTGAAAATGTAGTTATGCATTTACTGTGTTCCGGAATCAATTGCACCTGTGATTGTGGCTGTTAAATTCACAATTAAGATTACCAATCACTTCTGCTTATTCTTACACTTAGTTTCTTATTGTAGTTTTTCTTCTTCACAATAATGCAGGCATCGGTAAGCTTTTCTGAAATATTATTACATTCTAAAAGAGTGTGTTGAGATCAATTTGTAATAAATAATTTAACTCATTTTTTTCTACATTTAGCAGTTTAGTATAATTATAACAGAGGAGAAAACTCGAACTGTCCGAGAACGAAAAACTGTTTAGTTCGTTAACATTGGTGCAACTGACTTTCGAAGCTACAAGGGGAAGATGCAATCAGCATCTTTGCGAGAGCGAGTTAATCCTCTCAACCCTCTGTTGCCCAATTGCTTGAAATTCCTTTCAAACACAACTGTTTTGTCCTCTTTCTTTCGTTCTGGTTAATCGTTAGATTGCCGGTTTGGATCGTCCATTTAACAATCGCTCATGAAAGTCGAGAAGCTATCTGACGAACTCTTGAATCTTTCGGAAAATATATCTTGTGAGGTCGACGCATATAAATGTTGGTGCAATGTGTATTTAAATTAAAGTTTATTCGATTTAATAACAGATGAGATAAAAATAAATTTTCGACATTTGCCCAGTTTGGTGCAGATCTATTCTTTACATACCTTTATTGCGGTCAGGCAAGAAAGGGTTGAGAAAGGACACCTTGTGCGGCGTTCGCGCGCGGGATTGCCATAGCTGTTCGGCTAACGGCAAAGTGTGTGTGTGTCCTTTGCGTGTGTGAAAACGAGCACCGGCTATGTTCCAGTAACGACACAGCGGTGAACTCCCCGGCGCGCAACAGCGTCTACTTAAAGCGGAAAATCTACCTTACTCACATCTAACACACGCCTATAATCTACGTACAATTTACTTACTCACATTGGTAACTATCTAATAACCGTCTACTGCTTAATCATTGTCATAGGCGCCGGCGGTGCGCGATAATTGTTCTGCAACTGATATAATTAAATAAGTATTGCATTCGTTAGCTCGAGTTTAACTCGATTGCTCAAGGGCGCTGCACGGCCTCTTCTGCTTTCGTTGCTCGTCTCTTTATAGGAGCGGAAATTGTAAGCCTTTTGCTCAATCTTCACTTTGGAGAACCGAACGAATTGTTTCACAGCTGTTGCTGCTCCTCGTCGTTTTTATTGAATTTAACTCGACTGGTTTGAACTAACAAACTGAACAATTGATCCAAATCGGGAATGCGTCGGCGCCTATGCCCTCCGCTTTTCCCCAAATCTCTATCGCAGATATCGCAGCGCGATCCCTTACTGGTAGAAAGATCGCGAACCAGATTGTATTATCTCTTCGCGCGTGGAAACAGCGTGCGTTGAACAATCGCGGAAATTGGCAGCGGCTTACATCGAGGTCTATTAAGATCGACGTCTGTGTAGACACGTTTGAATCGCGCACGGGGAAGGACGTTGAACGAGGAAGAGGAACAATTGAATCGTAGAACGTTTGATTGCGAAGGCCAATGCGAATTGTCGCGACTGCCAGCTCGGATCGACGTTTCGTAATCAACGTTCCACTGCCTCGCTCTTCCCTTACGGATCGGATCTTTTTACCATTAACGCGCGCTGCACCGGCCACGTCCCCACGCTGTCTAGTCAGTAAAGCGGAGGCCCACCAGACCGAATTTCGCTGACCAGTCTCTTGATTGCAGGTACCTGCTATGAGGATATGTCGCGTTATCCCAGCGTAACGTTAAATATCACACTTCTCTGTCTCTATCTCTCACTCGGCGAAAAGCTGTTGTCGCCATACCTACGCTCAAACTCATTGTTTGCCTATCGGCTAGTACACAATGTCCAGGATCTATGGTTAATCCGCTCTATGACCGCTCGCTAGATACGCCCGGGAAATAGAGTCGTTTTCGTAATCCTCCTCGAAACGAACCGGTCTCACTTTAGCGACGAAGGTAAACCGTCGTCTCACGTTCCGCTTGAAACTTGTTAGATGAGTGTTTTATGTCACAGTACGCTAGATCCACCACCTAGACCGCTCCGCGTTTTACGTGTCTCTCCAACTGACGGGATTCTCACTTAATATCTTAATCCAAATTTAAATTGGCTCGCGGGTTCAGAACTTATAGGATTAGAGGATATTTTAACTGAATAATTAATGTCTCTTTCAACAGGATTCAAATGTAATCTGTTTAATGAAAATAATTCTTTTTTAATACAGGGATGACTTTTTCATTTATTGAAATTTATGGTGATTTACTGTAACATCAGGTATATTCAGTTTCTATCTAGAGTTTTATTAACGTAACTTATAATATAATACATAATAATTGAGATTTTGTCATGTATAATTAATGAGATTTCCATTAAAATTCACGTAAATATTGTAATCTTTTTTCAAAAGATATAAAGGGTGTTTCATTTCGAGGTATAGAACTTTGAATTTAAATAAAACACAGAAAAACAATTTAATGGCCACGAATGTGACTTTATTTGAAAGATAATTTTATGCCATTAATGTTTGAATATGATTTCGGACATGTGGCCGCCGCGGCTGGTGCGTACATGGCGTAATCTGGAGGTCCAATTTTCGATCACTCTTCGCAGCATTTCTGGTCGTATTTCGGCTATAACGCGTCGAATGTTGGCTTCCAAGTGTTCAATAGTCTCTGGCTTA
>NW_011967099.1:177438-184723 GCF_000949405.1 Vollenhovia emeryi
ACCTTAACTCGTATATTTTTTAACTAATATCCAATCGCTTTTCAACTAGCATCAGTCGATACTTATCGACCCATTATTGTACATACGCTATTTTTATCGCTTTCATGTAATAGATGAAACTTATTCTTTAAAATTTGTTATTAAAGAGGCTTCTGTTTCCAGGATTGATTTACAATTCATTTCTGTCGCACAATCGATATACACATATTAATTAGATGTGCGGATAGTTTTGAGAATACAATATATTATATTCATCGCAGTAATCGTATTTTGCGTGCTGTCAGTCGGGCCGAATTCGGAATGACAGTGTGTTAAATGCGACGACGACAAATCATTCATCAAGATAACTTTGGGACGCTTAACTCCTTTCTTCTCACAAACAGTACAATGTCGAAGTTGTAAAATTCACAGTTTCTCTTTCGTTCTCTCTGACGGAAGATTGGCAGTACATTTTTTTACATAATTGAATAATAATTTATCATAGTACAAAATATTCAATGTCCATATAAGAAATCGTAATAAAGATATATGTATCTATCTAGGTATTGAGGAAGATTCCCAATATGAGATAGTGGGTTTTCAACATCCAATTTTATAAATCTTCTTTTGCAACGATGACACGCATGTCTAACAAATAAATTTTCAACTAAACAGATTTCACTCTGAGGGCAATTCATGGAGGAACCAAATGATGCCTGTTAATTTATTATAACAGAAACCCTGCTATCTCATAATAGGGAACTCTCCTCTACTTATCCCCGACGTCTGAAAATTAATCTGAGATAAAATTCATCTCTCTACTGTGTATGAGAGGAATTGAGCTTGTTAAACGTTCCTCGGTTATCTCGAAAAGAAAGCTCACGACTGTTTACTGACTATTGCTGATCGGCAGCTCTTTTAGGACGGCGAAGCGTGCGATCTCGCAGCCACCCTTAGGCAAGACATCCTTTCCGTTGGAACGATCAACGAGCGTGGGCCCATCCGTCACGCCTACATCATCGGCATCTGCCAGCGTTCATCAATCAGCAACAACCGAGAAACTCTGACGATTTGCGCGCTGCCGCTCGTTTTTCGAATCGCGGCGGTAGCTCGTAAAGGAAGGACACGATTCTTGGTTCCGTATATCCGGTAGTTTCTTTATTCCGTAGATCATTATATTTTACGATGATCGTAATAGATTTTTACGCCGTGCGATTCATGATTCACAAAGGTTTCTCGCAAATATCTCATATTATAGATCTTTTACTGTTCAGTAGATAACGTACATAGGTGTTGTTGCCTCTAATTTCGTTGTACCTCATATTGTAAATCTCCTTGATCTATTTTCGCAGATTTATATGTATTTATAGATAGGTATTATAGACACTCTAGCCTTCTCGATCTTGAATATTTTTAGTTCGACACGCGGAGTGCTAGTTTTTAATGATCTTTGGAAGCACCTCATGTTTATTCGTTTTACTATGTATATTAAGTCCCAAAAATTCGAGCCTTAGTTCAAAATTATTGAGACTTGGGAGTTGACAATTAAATGAAGAAATTAGTGTATATGACCGTGGGCGAGTGAACAAGCGTAAATTATCTCTCTGAACATTTTCTATCTGATTCGATTGTTTACTTACAGTTATTATCTTCAGTCTGTACATCTGTACATTTTGATTAAAATACACATTATAAATTAAAATAATTAGACAAAATTCTAGCAAAAATAGCGACTAATGTCGTTTACGATTGTGAATGGAACATTTAGTTAATTATAAGGATACGAATAATAGATTTTTTATAATGTATATTTCAACCAAAGAGTAAAGATGATCAAAATGATAGAAACATCTTGGAAAATTAGACAGAGAACTTTTAAACTGGCGATATCTCTACGTTCGCTCATCTGCGTATTACTCATATAATTTATTTACCTCTCAATTTAATCTTATAGATTTTTCATTTTATACAAATTCCTGATTTTACTATTTCGTATTATCTGCATTCTTATAGTTTCATGAATCCTTGTACAGCTCTTATTACATGATTTCTGTTATATGAACTAGTGTGTCTCTCGTATTATTCCAATAAATAAAATTCTGCATATATAAAAATATATATATATCCAAGATTGATCTTTTATATATTTTGTGCGATTTTTATACCACAATTTATTAGTAATCTTACTGTACACTCACAGACACTTATCTATTCCAAGTACATTTTCTCCCTCGAAGAATAATGTAAAAATATGAATTAAAATATCAATGGAATTTTGTTTAACGGAATAATACGTCGGGAACAAGAACTTGTTGAAACTGTTACCTGAGTCTCCCTGTTGTTATTAAGGAGAAGTAACGTAATGTTGTCTGTGACGCTTAGAGTTAATTAGCGTAAGAACTGTTAGCACTCTATTCATTGCCAAATGTTATATAGAGACGTAATACGTAATGCTCTGCAAAGTCCGCGTCAAGTTCTTTCAGGGCTATTTCCTCGCGTGAGAGACTCATATCGCTGGCAAAAAAAGACAGTCGTAAAATAAAGGGGATATGCTTACAATTAGTAACACTAATTTAATTACAGGTGTTACTTGTGTCTTACGCGATCTTATCCATTTGACTTTATAGTTTTATTCGTTCTAAGAAGATTTTAATATCCTACAAATATTGTTTGTCCATGAACATAAACATATTGAAAAAAAAATATATTTTATATTATTTATATACATTTATTATCAAATTAGCTGACAGGGCAAATATATGTATATGTATGATTTGTCCTTGAAGAAAATGATACAAGACAATATTAATGGAGTAATTTGAAAAACGACAGTGCGACTATTTATAGACAAGAACATGATAATGAATGAGATAAAAAATTAATTTGAGGAGCGATAAGAAAATCTTTTTAAATCGTTGTCTCTAATAGACGACGCTAAATAGACTTGTCCTCTCTAAATCTTTTTTTATGATACAGGAATTCAGGAATATTCTCGAAAATAACCGAGCGAGTTATTCGTGCATTTAGTTGAGAAAGTCGGAAACGTATCGTATTTATAAAACGAAGCATCGATGTCTATAGGCGCGCACGCGCGACAAGCGGTACAAAGCTACTTCTTTCTTAATATACAGTCGCGCAAAGCTGTAGCTGGCGATGTAAATACGTTAAAGATGTTGTGTAAATAATTACAATTATTCGTGGATAAATGTTAAAAGAAGATCGACATCATATTTACACGATTGGCTGTTATTATAGATGCTTCGTCGGTGAAAGCGTGCCAAGGAAAGCGTACGAGTTTGAGCTGAGATGAATTGATGCTGAGATTCCCGATATAGAATTCCATTTCCTCAACTTTATCCGCAGATGTTTTATTCTTAGGATGAATTTTCGAGTCTCGTCGCAGCAATTCACGCAGAAAGCAAAAGGAAAAGATTCATCTCAGTTCTGAATCGCATCGATATGATGGAAATGGGAATGACATAATCAACGGTGTTTCATTACGCTTAAATCTATCACAATCAATGTTAGAAAGTGGTAAAATTTTTCCTATAGGCGCGATTCGCTATACACGGTGTTCCGAGCCTTGTATCGGAATACTGAAAGGATTCTACCTATTTCGCTGTTGGTCTTTCTCAACAAAAATTAACGATACCGTTTTCAGCAATCCTTAACTGTTTCCTAAATTGCGAAATGTATTGTATAATATCTTTTAATCTCGCTCATTAAGTCTTAGCTTAAACTAATTTCAATTATTTTTTAACGGTATCTTGAAGCTTTTCTTATTTACAATTTTTTTAACGGTATTTTTAAGTTTTTCTTATTGATCGCTTCCAGCAAGTTTTTGCGTACAATTCTTTCCCGATTTCTTTCCTCTTCTCGTCGCGTCTCGGAGATTTGAAATTGGTGGTTGACTGGGTTTTTTTTCAACAATTCTATTTTTTGCAATCTATCTAGTTCGTAGATTGCGAAATGTATTGCGCTTCGTCTAAATCAGGATTCCCTTATATGATTCAATTTATGCAAAATTCTTGTCTCCCATTTGTCTTATTGTCTCCTCTTTTGTCTTATTGTATTCGTACACTGAAAAAAATTTCTGGTTGAACATGGACGAATCAGATAATTCCTTTAGGATTTACCAGAATTCCTTTAGGATTTACCAGAATTTCTGTAGGATTACATCCTGTAATCCTTTGTCTTTCTCTACTTTATTTTCATCCCAGATTACATCCTGTAATCCTACAGAAATTCTGGTAAATCCTAAAGGAATTCTGGTAAATCCTAAAGGAATTATCTGATTCGTCCATATTCAACCAGAAATTTTTTTCAGTGTAAATACGATATTGTATACACAGCGTTGGGAAGTAACTTGTAACGTTACTTGTAACGATGTTACAGTTACAGTTACTTCTTTTTGGTAACTCTAACTTAACTTCGTTACTTTCTCTCCGTCTGTAACTGTAATTTAACTTAGTCACATTTTTTCGATAACCAGTAACTAATTTAATAGTTACATTAATAGTTACTTTATATATTTTTTAAACCTCCACAGATTGTATTAGGCCTTCCATCTGCGCATAAACGCCTTTATCGATGCTTTACAATTCAAAGGCAGATTTGACATTTTTATTTTCGTTGCGAGAAAGTAACTGCTATGTAACGATTCGTTACTTTTTGAATAACAGTAACTGTAACGCGTTACTTTTCAGAATTGGCAACTAATTACATTTTTAAGGAAAAAACTGTAACTCTAACTAGATACTTTTATAAAGTAACTTTCTCAACTTTGCATATACATATCTTGTTTGTATCTAGGCTCCGGATAGTTTAAAGTACAACTATGTCTTGTACTCCGCTTGTACTGTCTTATTTTCTCTCTTTTCCGTCCCAATACTTTTTACCTTTTGCATCTTTTCATTCGAATTCGGAGTTCTACTCCTCTAATACGCTTGACACCTACCTCGAATGTATCTTTCCATAATATCACACTGCTAAGTTCCGCACTGCTTTTTTCCTATAATGTCCTATATTATAGTCAAGTATTATAATCAATTTCTTTCTTCTGTCTAAAGTCTTTCTCTACTTTATTTTCATACCGCGGCTGCTCGTTTCATCTTTTCGCCAGCTTTTTAGATTCATTAAATTAGCATCTATGTATTACTTATGCATTTTGTTCTGATGCCATGTACGTACTTTATTTAAACGAAATCACAGGCGATTTGTGTTAGGCGTATATACCGCGTGCTGCGTATGCGTACGTGTGCGTGTGCAATTGGACATGCGTTTGGTTTTATAGCAACAGTATTATAAGTGCCTCACCATTATTGCATGTACTATTTTGATTTTTACACTTTATCTTATCTTCTGATCTCCTTGTAGTTTCAAAAATATTGTATCGTAATAAAGATTATTATGTTTAAGTTTTGAGTTATATTACATGTAAATGACAGATTAAAATTAAAGACATAAGATAATATCTTGTTACTGACTTTCATCGCTCTCGGGACACCCTGTAGAACGGAATCAAGCGCGACGAGGGTGACGGAGATTAATTTGTTGCCATCGTATGTTTCTCGATGATTCGTCGTGTTAATCTCCCGATCCTGATACAAGGACGCATTACGTATTGCTCAAACTGCTATACTAGCTGTGGTGCTTGCATTACGCAAGTTAACATTATCATTAATATTGACTGTTTGTATTGTTGTAATATGGCATGAGAATATAGTTCTATATTATACAGATGTCTACATATATAAATATTAAATGAAAAAAATATGTATACAAGTTGCAAACTTGGAGATATATACGCGAATGCATATATACATTTATGTTATGTACGTGTGCGCGTGTGTATATACACAATATGTACATATGCATTCCTGCGAGGTGTCCGCGGAATCCTGCGTCGGAAGAATTTCCATTTTGATTCAGTCGTTGCGCCTTTCGGGAGATTTCACACCGTTGGCAGAAAAACCTTCCAAAGTTCGGATTCCAAAATGACAAAACCTGTTGTTATGCTCGACGACGAGAATTGCCCGAAAACAAAGATGGGGGACGTCGAAGCGAGATCAATGAAATCGTACGCGCCGACGACGCGTTAAGGACTTTCTTTTCTAAAGTGACAACAGATGCAACTAACAAAGATTGCTTACTGATAATCGAGATTAATTATTTTATTAACTATAGTACTAAGTGGTTTTAAATAACTATAGCTTGTAATCGAATCAATCACTTACGGTTAAGTCTATAAATTGGTTACAGGTAGATGTGTAAAGTTACTAGTAAGGTTTTTTAAGAATCCCTTAGTCGCACAGTGCATTGGCTAAACATTGGCTCAATACAATCAAATATTGGGCCAACGTTTAACCAATGTTTGGACAATGCACTGCGCCACATTAAAATTGGATGTAATATAATAGAAACTAGTCAGCCGTGACGAAGGATGATCTAACAGCGCATAGCTGTAACTCGATCGAGTCTCTTATTATCATTGCTGGTTCTATCGACAAAGCGGACATTTTAGAGTTTGGCAGGAAGAAAAGACAAAGATGTACTGAATCGCTTGCGCAAAGATGAACTCTAAAAGCAGTCTCTACTTGAGACGTACGATTTGGCGGACACTCCGTAGATACGTAAGCGACTGCAAGAGATATTTTACTTATATACTATATCGAAGACGGACGATCACATGTACTGAGCGGTAATGAGAGTTATATTTTTATTAGTGACGTAAAGTGATGTATTGTAATAAACTAATCGAAGAATCATTGTTTTGTATTACGCGCTCTCGCTCTAGTGTGTAACAATTGTTTTATATATACATATATGTATATAATGTTGACGATCACGGTTCGACTCGGCTTTCCTCTCCCTCTCCTTTCCCTACTCGCGAGATCGAACCTGCCGCATCGAGATATCCCGTTTTTTTTTCCCTAGCTAAGGGAGATAATGGAGATGACGCTTAGCGGATAAAAATTGTATTCCATTTCCTTCATTGGATATTAATAAATGATAAATCTGTACTTCTTGTTTAATTCTTTTATCGCTGTTAACACGTCGCACGAGAAACCTTGTATCTTTTCTTCTCTCGCAGAAATACAATACGCATTTTTAATTTCAACGATCCGTGCGCGCGAGTCGGTCATTATCGACCCCGAGCATACTCTCTAAAAATCAATTAGTGAATTATCACTGGAAACAGTGAATAGTCACTGATTTACAGTTATAAGTATACTACTGAAAATTTCAGTGGTATACTTATAACTGTAAATCAGTGGCTATTCACTGTTTCCACCCTAACAGCACG
>NW_011967099.1:194799-199585 GCF_000949405.1 Vollenhovia emeryi
TTTTACCATTATATAGCTCTTTTAAAACCGTACAACTTTCGTCTGAAACATTTTTCCGTATCTCCCATATTTTTCGAGATATTTTACCGGTTCGGTACTTTTCCCTCACCCTGTATAATAGCTTAATAATAATTCGATGAATTATAAATATGTCTAGTCATAATTATAATTTCTTTTCTTTTAGTATCAATTTAATGTAGTAGAATTTTTATGATAGTATTAAATAGCAAAACGGCGTGTCATAAGAATTTAAGCAGGCATTATGCCTTATTTCTTTATCACAATTTCAAACCACTAAAAATAGCAATTATTCTACTGTTGATACAGATCATCTTATACAATACTGCAAAGAAATTAAACAGTTGGAACGTACAAATATCTCTGGAGACGTACAATGTCTCGAGAGTATTGAAAATGACGACATCCATAGGATATCGTGTGCTGTCTGGGATGGATTTGAAATAGCCGCGTCATGGAGCCAAAATGGCGGACGATTGCGGTACTTTATATATCTATAGTGACTTTAGCCAATCACGAAAAACGGGGCCGTGACATCTCTCAGGCTTCTCTCTGGCCTTATACGTTCTCCATGCTCCTGACAAAGGATCGATCATCGTCTCGTCCATGCATGGGCAATTGGGCAGTCGAACGGTTCGCACGTCTTCCGACGGAAGATAAATTTTTGATCCTGCGGGATTGCATCATCCCGCGCGTGGCCCGGTTACCGGGCCATTGCATTGCTTAACTCATATTTAGCCTATTGGTTCGACGTGGCCGTGTGCTATAGTGTGGGGACTTATACATTGGAGGACAATTGATTCGACGTGGCCGTGTCGGCTCAGCGTTTGAGCCGGGAGCCATAGGATAGAAGAAGAAGAAGATGGTCCCTTCCATTTCGTCTAGAAAGAGTAGTGTAAGACCGTTGAAATAATAACAGCTTGTTTTCTTTACGTGAATCTAACTTTGACCACTGTTCGTGCCATCTGTAGGAAGTGATAATGACTGTGATTTTCCGGGAGGATATTCGACACTATATATTCTAACCATTCAATCTAATTATTAAAGATAATTTCGTAAATTATTGATTTGCTTATTTTTCAAAGACTACCCGTATTTTTCATTTTCCGTATCCTCCCACAATTTTCAGTGTTAAATGTTTGTTTTTATATAATTTCAGAGAATTATGGCACTTAAGTGTTGTGTGCCAGGGTGCACATCATCGTCCGGAATTCCTAGACGTCTAGGATGTCATGGGCTTCCGAAGGATGATGTTGTCGCAAAAGTCTGGTTAAGAATCATTAAACGTAATGATATGATTGGTAAGTTTTAAACCATTTTTCTATTGTAAATATATGTAAAATGTCTCTTATGATTGTCAGTTCTAGAATTTTCCGTATAAACAGAATCTTATAGAAAATACAATAAAAGAAGAAATGTATAATATAACATCTTACTGTCCATGTATATTTTAAATGTCGGGATTCGATTGCATCGGGAATATAATTTCGTTTTTCTTCATGTATTACTAAGTGTAATATATATAATTATACATATGTATGTAAAAATATATCTAATATGTTTGGCCTGACAGATGTCAGGTGCAGACAAAAGATTTTAAACAAAAAATATTAAACTTATTATTAAGCTATCAAAGTGATATCATTAAATAAACTTTGTATTATAAAAATGATTATTTTAAATGTTTGATAGTTATACGAATTTAATTACGAAATATTAAAATAAAGTTTTTTTGTTATAGGTGCACCCTGGTATAAACTAAATAAATTAAAGATTTGTGGAAAACATTTTCCAGAAAATATGGTGAACTCTTATAAGAGAAAACGACTAAAGAATAATGCAGTGCCAATTCTGTATTTGCCACAAGTAGATATTGTCCTGAATAGTGTTGATACTATTTCTAACGCAATAGACAATGCACATCTAAAGAATAATGCAGTGCCAATTCTGTATTTGCCACAAGTAGTTGTCCTGAATAGTGTTGCTACTATTTCTAATGCAATGTCTATAGACAATGCAGGAAATATTGATTATAATCTTGTTAATCAGTCCGTGCAAGAAGAAAATCAACCTATCAATGAAAATCAGTCTGTGCAAGAAGAAAATCAATCTACCAAAGAAAATCAGTCTGTGCAAGAAAAAAACCAATCACAAGTAGATATTGCCCTGAGTGGTGTTAATGATATTTATGTAAGAGACAATGGAGAATATGTTTTGGGGGTTTAAGAAAAGACGAGGAGGGTAAGGCTGGTATTACATTTGTCGTACGACAAAGTTTTTAAGCGTATTGATTGGCTGAAGGATAGTAAAATTCTCGAGTATCTAGAAACTTTCTATTCAGCGGCCAATCGACACGCTTGAAAAATTTGTCGTACGACAAATGTAATAGTACCCTAAGGGCAGCGAGGTTGTACTGGAACGAAATAAGAAAGAGAAGCAAGGAAGGAAAAGGTGAGTCAAGATGGGAGGAGGAGAGAAAGAAATTCTTTGAGGATAGAGGATAGAGGATGGAGGAAATTGAGAGAAGAAGAGATGAGGGAGACATTAGGGTTTGGAAAGTTAATCAATAGGGAAGAACAAAGAGAAGACAGATTAAAGATAATAGAAGAGTTAAGATACAACAGGTGGTATAAGGTAATTAAAGAGGAAGGAATTCCAGAATATTAAAAAAAGAATTAAGGGAAAGCAGATGGAGAAGGGTGATAAGGTTTAGGCTAGGAAATGAAGTAAAAGAGAATATGTATTTGGAGGAAAGAAAAAAATAGTAAAATAAAGTTTTTTTGTTATAGGTGCTCCAAAGAATACATTAATAAATTATGTATTTGTTGAATACATGTTCCAGAAGATATGGTGTTCTCTTATACGCCTAAACTACGCCTAAAGAATAATGCATTGCCAATTCTGTGTTTTGCCACAAGTAGATATTGCCCTGAATAGTGTTTAATACTGGGTGCTTTTCAACAATGGAACACTGTGTAACACAGTATTACACAGTGAGTAATTCTTTCACGTAACTTATCTAAATAAGTGGTACCAAATAAACTAAATAAGTAGTACCAAATGTAAGAATATTGGTATTGTGGAGAGATGAGTCCTCAGCTTTTTAGCTGTGTACGATTGTGTTGACTTGTGTTGTAGTTGGAAAGCACCGGATCGCACACTGTGTTACACAGTGTCGCTTGTGTACATTGTTGGAAAGCACCCCATATTTCTAATGCAATAAACAATGCAAAAAATATTGATAACAATCTTGATAATCAGCCCGTGCAAAAAGAAAATCAACCTACCGATGAAAATCAGCCTGTGCAAGAAGAAAATCAATCTACCAAAGAAAATCCGGCACAGCAAATCGTACACGTTAAATCAATTAATATGTCTGATAATCATCATCTACGTAATAAAACATGTGAAGATCGCACAAGAAAACTGATTAAAAAACAACATGGAACAAAAACAAGCTGTTGTGAAAACAAATGGAACAAAATTATGAAAGATTTACCTGCTGTACAGATTTGCTTTGAAATGTTAAGCTCTAACGTTAATTGCACACTACAGGTATGTTTAAATTTTTTTCTATTTAAAATTGTTTTGATTAATAAAATCTGATCAATAAAATCGAGCCAATAAGAGAATATATTGATTGTATAAAAATTAATCAGAGAAGCACAATCATTACCCCCTCCATGCTTCTCATAGTTAAACTGAAAAATCTGCAACATCTGAAATTTCTGAAAAAAATGAAAAAAATCCGGTGCTAAGACTCATGCCTTTTGGACTCTGATCGACGCCTTGGTGTTTCAGTTTCGCCCATAATTTGACCGCTGTTCAATCGTGCGCTGCAACTTGGTTCCTGATTACACCACAAAACAACAGCTCACTCCGTTCAACAAGTAAAACTCTGTTCAACAATTAAACTAAAAGTGGATGTCAAACTCCTCTGCTTTTTAGCTTAATATCAATGACGTAATATTGTAAGTTTTCAAAAAGAATTTTACTCTGTATTGACTATGCTTATAAATGTACATTTTTTATTAATGAGCAAACAAAACTCTATCGATTAAAAGACTAATGAATCAAATTGAACTAAAATTTTATTCGATAGAAACAAATCGACCTGTATAGAGGCCCTCCACCACCCCCGCCTCGTTTAATCGACGGTCCTCTTTTCTTTACAATTTGGTTTTTACATTTTTATTATTTATTTCATTTTTATTATAATTTTCTTTACAATACATACAATATTATAAAAGAAATAATGACAAAATTAAAAATATAACATCTGTACAATACCTATATTTCTCTCGACGTTATATATGAAATATTCGGTATACGTACAATAACACGAAATTCGTGTCCAGGCATGCCATATATATATTTGACGCATGCGCAAAAGTGCTAAAACAGACTAACTGTGCGAGCGAGAAGGTATCGTCTGTACCGTAATGTAATTCGCTCGATCTTCCTACTGAGTTAGCAATATAGGAGTACTATATATACATATATATATATATATATATATATATATATACAGGGTGTCAGATTTGATATGGACGACCCCAAAGATTATAGTAGATTGGGTTAAACTGAGAAGAAAAGTTATATAAAATTTTACAAAATCGTAATTATTATCGGCCTAATTCAGAAAAACGTCTGAGCCAATAAGGCCGGACTCGGCAGCATGCAAAATGGTGTGTTTGTTGACATCTCTGAAAAATCGATAGCGAGAGGTGGAGTCACGCATCGATCGATGAGAGACGGTGGCGAGCGG